>NW_017100737.1:263913-271713 GCF_001263275.1 Habropoda laboriosa | reverse complement strand
AGATTTATTGTCTATACTCATTGTCATCCTTATTAGTCATACAATGAGGTACGAATGAATTCATAGATTTCGTTTCTATTTATTAAATTTATTTCACCACAGAAGATAAATGATTGTTTGATATAATTCTTCAGGGTAAAACTAAATTCTAAGAACTATTTCCTGTCATACTTTATTTTATATTTTGACATTCTTTGAAATTATTTCAAATTTTTTAAATTACTACAATATTATTAATAATTATTTAAACAAAAGTAGTTGTCTACTTTCCCTTTTTAATTGCAAGGGACTGACAAGTTGATTCATCCTCACCATAATTCATATTAATGGTGGGGATGTTGCTCCAAAGTATAAATTGCATAACGTTAGAAGTAGGTATAGATTAGTCAGATGCTTTTTACGTAGGTGGTGTATGTTGATGATGTAATAAATAGAAATTTCAATAATTACATTTGTTTTACATTCAGCTTTTTTGTTTTATTTTATTTTCACTTAACAATATTCTACAATTTTTCATATTCTGATTTTAATTGCAATTTAATATTCCTATTAAAATTACAATTTATATAAGAAATTCTATTTCTGACATTAGAAAGTTCATGTTTATAAAGCAATTGCATACTTGATTGTTTATTGAAAATCCTAATTATCAGTAATCGGTATACTTCGGTAAATTGAAAATTTAAGTCTGAACAGCGAAAGGTGGCGCTGTAATCAGGGATCGCCATCTTGTGCACCACATGACCTCGTTGCCGTGTCCCGTGACCAGCTCACGTGAATTTTGACAAATTCAAACGTTTTTGGTAGAAAAAAATGGATATATTGGAGCAGCACCTTGAACAGCAGGATGTCAGGTAGTGTTTATGTTAAATATCGACTGGCTGATAATGCGAACACCTATCCCTCCTGTTTCGCTCGAGGTCTCCTCAAGGTCATCACGTAGTGCACAGTGCGCACTTACAAGA
The DNA here is from genome assembly GCF_001263275.1 of Habropoda laboriosa. NCBI lineage: Eukaryota > Metazoa > Arthropoda > Insecta > Hymenoptera > Apidae > Habropoda > Habropoda laboriosa. The sequence continues at coordinate 270,748 of NW_017100737.1, read as the reverse complement.
CTTAGGACAACGGTCGTGGAAGTAATAGGCATAGATGTAACTCTATAGATAAGTTACATATCCATTCTTCAACGTACCTACGCTTGTTTTACAGCACTGTTAACGCGAAGGATGACGGCGGCACAGGAATTGTTATTGAGGAAGCGGAAATCGTCGACTGCGAAGGTAAATATACATGTATCAAAAATTCAGGAACTGTATATTCATATGTCAGAAATTGATAATCATCATGTTACAATACGTTCAAAGATCAATTTTATTCACTGATAATTATCAATGTGCAACAGATAAAATTGAAGAATTTTTTATAGGAGAAACTGTTGGAGAAGATGGAATGCGTTATCCAGAAGCTCTTGCATATAGAGTGGTCCAAGTGAATGGCACTACTGCTGGCAGTGAAATAGAATTACCAGTTGCTCAACCTGGAAATAACACTGTACAGGTCCTAACATCCCCATTAAATGGCCAGTTTTATGTTATTGGAAATGCTAATGATGTCTTCACAACTGCGCAAACCTCTAGATCATTGGTTCCTAGGACTACTACCCTACAAATAGAAACACCAAGAAATTGTACTACTGTATTGAAGAAGGTATAACCACACTTTTCAGGGAGTTCCTATAGTTTCAATTTAGGTGTATATTTAATGTTTAATTTCTAATTTATTTGATTTTCAATTTATATTTTAGAGGGATGACAGGAGGAGAGCTACTCATAATGAAGTTGAACGTCGACGAAGAGATAAAATAAATAATTGGATTGCAAAGTTAGGGAAAATTATTCCTGAATGCAATACAGGTGCAAATGGTAGTGGTAGTGGCACTGGAGAAGGCAAGGCAAACTATGAAACTCAGGTATTAAAATGAAACACAAATTCTAAGTGATAAAAATGTATATGTAGTAGCATTGTTTCCATTAATTTCTTTTGTAGAGCAAAGGAGGAATTTTATCAAAGGCCTGTGAATATATAACAGAATTAAGAGCAGCCAATCAAGGACTGGGCCAGTGTTTGCGTGACAATGAGAAACTACGGCAAGAAATAACTACATTAAAGCAGCTTGTTACACAGTTGAAACGTGAGAATCTTCAGCTTAGATCACAAATATCATCCTCTACAGGAACAAATGTCGATGTTGTTCATTTGAGTCCTTAAAAGATTGTTAGTTTGTAATACAGTGCTTCTTTTTGTAAATATTAGGATATATGAAAGCTGACTGGATAGTCAGAAGAAGTATTTACTCTTATAATTTTTTGTTTCACGGGAGCTGCATCAAATTTCGTCATATTGAAATTATATTATTTAAAGTATATGGTCCTAATGACATGGTTATAACTACCATATATGCGTATATTTTTACGCTGCTAACAATTTTCTAATAATGGGAAATGTCATTCTTTTTATGCCTAAATTATATATTGCTTATTAATGCTTATGAAATTTCTGATTAAATATCTTTGAGCGTTACGATCTTGATAATGTATTTACAAGTAACAATTGCTAATGATGTTATTGAAGTTGCGACTATTCCTCATAGGACCTATTGGAAAAAAGATTTTATTTCTACGTATACATGTACATTGGATCGAATTACCTCATGTACGTTGAATGAGCTAAGGCTGTGAATATTGAGCATTGATTTGGAACTTTCGAATATGCAATTTTAGATAATGTCGCTAAAGTTGATTTCTCTAACAAAAGGAAAGGAAATAATGTTTTGTTGCAACATGAACGAAAAAATTGCGATGCAAAATATGACGACTGAATCTTTACAAGAGATCGTTAAATATTTTTTATTTTTAATACTGTTTTCACGAGTGTAGAGTAGGTACTTCGTAAAAATGATTTAGGGACTGAGAATGTAAAATAGATTAATCGTACACGTATCAATGTGTATGTATATTTATATATGTATATATACACGTATGTGTACATATGCATATACGTACGCATATAGTAATAAACATATTTTTTTCAACCCAAGTTTCTGAATGCTACAAAGGCGTCAATTTACTGAAACTCTGTTAATTTTTATTCAATCCCCGAATAAACGTTCTGTGTGATCTTTTTATGCATAGTGTTTATTCTCTTTTTTTTTTTTTTACATATGATACAATGGAAATGTCGAAGTTACTGGAACACTGTTTACGATGCATCTTTATACTTTCTTTTTAACTATAAAAGACCCTGCACCTCAACAGTTTTAACATTTTGACACTTTTTCTTTAAACTTTCAGACCATATCTCAACGTTTTAACGTTTAAAATAACATCTACTTTTATGTAACGTCTGCACTCGTCGCTTAACGTGTTTACATAATATACTATTATAATACAATATTTAATACTCTTTAATTGAAGTTCCATTTCTTGTAAAAAGCTACCATATCATCCCATGGTACAACAAAATACGAAGCAATTTTTTTTGTTTTACGGAAACAAGCACGGATGAATGGAAAGCTTCTTACGATGCTTTTGCTCTCATTTTACATACATACAAAAGTTCCTTTGCATAAATCCCTCCATAATTAAGTTCCATTTGCGGCAAACAAAATAACCGGAAACTTGATTCTCCAAGCAGCTCGTTCCTTTCCCAACAATTCCAACTATATAATTACACATAACTTCGATCCAAGGACTTGAAGTAACTTGTAGTACTTAACATACATTTGTATACGCTGGAAATGCATTTAAGGACGTCCTACTTTATCTCGTAATTATTGAAACTAATATAGTAACAGTTTAATGTGCGATACGTGATTATGAATGCTTGTTATACTTCTCTCCAGTAGGTCCAGGACATCCTTAAATGACCAGCATAAGGTTCCTGAACGCAGAGAACTTATGTTTGTATGACTGCTTCTGATAATTAATCTTCTAGGTTTCTAAATGCCTGTTGAATATCTTCGTGTAACTGGTCGAAATCGGCTTTGATTTTTGCTTCACCGTCTTTCACTGGATCCTAAAAAGAACAAAAACACATAACTTGTATTATTTTTAAAGCGTATGAATAAAGTCATTCGAGTAAATAATACTTACCTTGAATTTCATGGAAGTTAATTGGTAAAGAATGTTACCCATGCTATCTCTAATAACGTTCCACGTTATTTTATTGTCTGATTGTGCGGTAGACTCAACTGCATGCCTCGCCATATCGTAGAATGCGATCATGTTCCGCAGCATTCCCACAGTTTTGTAGAATGGACAGAAACGATCGTACGCTGAAAAACTATGTCAAAGAAAACAGAAATTAACATCGAATATACATCACTTTGAACATGACAAAGTTGGAAAAAAAGTTTATACCTGTTTTGTTGCAAGAAATCATCTTTCAGAAGTTTCGCAACTTCCAAAGTGATTTTATCCGTCTCGGCAAGTGAAGCTTTACCGACTAACTGTACAATTTCAGACAAATCTTCTTCTTCCTGTAAAATTTCTTTTACTTTTGTTCTCAGGGGAACGAATTCTGTGTAATTTTTGTCATAGAAATCATCCAAAGCTCGAAGATATTTACTGTACGAAATAAGCCAGTTAATGGATGGGAAGTGTTTGCGTTGTGCAAGTTTCTTATCGAGACCCCAGAATACCTAAAAGAAAAACATGCATAATAATACATAACTTGAAGAGTATTTTTAATAAAAAAAATATATATGTGTATATGTATATTTATGAAACATTAATTTCATCAATACCTGCACGATACCAAGGGTTGCGCTAGTAACAGGATCGGAGAAGTCACCACCAGGTGGTGATACAGCACCTACTATGCTGACAGAACCTTCACGATCAGGATTACCCAAGCATTTCACTCTAAAAGTACCGATTAATATTTATGATGCGATCAACAAATTAATTTCATGATTCTTCTAAGAAAAATAAATTACTGAACAAGAAAGAACTACCTTCCCGCACGTTCATAGAAACTAGCCAAACGAGCTCCAAGATAGGCAGGATAACCGGAATCGGCAGGCATTTCAGCCAATCGACCAGAAATTTCACGAAGAGCTTCTGCCCAACGAGATGTTGAATCGGCCATCATGGATACGTTGTAACCCATATCTCTGAAGTATTCTGATAGTGTAATACCTACAATATTTAAAAATGTTCATGATATTTTTATATCATAGACTACAAAAAATGAAATATATAGAATTTGTGCTTTCCTCAGTTGCAACTATATACGCACCAGTGTAAATAGATGCTTCACGAGCAGCTACAGGCATGTTTGAGGTATTAGCAACCAAAGCTGTACGTTTCATAATAGTTTCGGTAATTCCGTCAATTTCTACTGTTAACTCAGGGAATTCACGCAGAACTTCAGACATTTCGTTACCACGCTCTCCGCAACCGACGTAAACAATAACATCAGAGTTCGAATACTTGGACAAAGCTTGCGAAATTACAGTTTTACCGCAACCGAAAGCTCCTGGAATTGCCGTTGTACCACCTTGGACACACCTGTAATTTAACAAATGTTACCAGTATTTATGTCGGTCATTATAAATTGTATGTGACAGTAATTAGTTAAGTTCTTACGGGAACAGAGAGTCCAAGACTCGTTGACCAGTAAGCAATGGATGATTAGCTGGTAATTTTTCGGTAACTGGACGAGGTTGACGTACAGGCCACACCTACACGCATAAGTTTATAGCATTATGTTCACATCAATATTAAAAGGAAAGAGTTATTTTCATACCTGAAGCATAGTATACTTCTGCCTCTCACCATCAAATTCTGTCTCCAAAACAATATCCTGGAAAACAAAAAATACATATTAAATACATCATTGCAGTAATTAAGTTGCTTATATACCGACATATAACTTACATTAACTGTGTAATTGCCAGCAGGTGCAACATAAGTGACAGTTCCCTTACTTTTTGGTGGCAAAATCATTTTATGCTTCACTAATGTATTCTCATAAACTATGCCAAACAAATCTCCACCAGTGATGTGGCTGCCATTTTTTATATTAGATGGATTATATTCCCATGATATAGTTCTTGAAAGTGCAGGTACATTAATACCTTTTGGTATATAAATAGAGCCTGTAAGCTCATTGATATCTTTCAATGGTCTCTGAATACCATCAAAGATACTGCCAAGAATACCAGGTCCAAGTTCTACTGATAATGGTTTTCCAGTACGAAGGACAGGATCACCTACAGTTACACCACTGGTTTCTTCATATACCTATATAACAACAAAGTAGGTATATAAATAATATAATAATATTGTAGAGTTGATATGATCAGTTTCTAATTACAGAACAATTTTATTTTACCTGAATAGTTGCCATGTCACCTTCTAGACGAATAATTTCTCCTACCAACTCATAATATCCTACTCTGACCAATTCATACATAGCTGATCCTGACATTTTCTCAGCAGTCACGACTATAAAGGAATAAAAATTCTAATCACACATGGGAACTAGAAACATTACTAAGTAAGAAAAATACATATTCTATACTAACCAGGACCAGATACGGCATATACATAACCGAATTTGGACTCCCTTTCTTCATTACTAATTTTTTGCAGCCCGTGGCTAGTCATTATGATTGTTATTCAGATAAAACCAATGAATATCATAATTTCTAAATATATATTTTCTATAAAAATATTAACACAATATAATAAAAAATACATATTGTTAATCATTCCAGGGAAATGTGAGTTTCGACACAAACAAAACTCATGAAAATCATAATAGTCAATGTATAGGGTGTAATTACGAGATCGACTTGATGCCACTTCAGTCTGACATCTGATCAACAATACAATACGGACGAAAATACAACAAAACGAGCATAAAAGACGGCGATCGTAACAATGCACCTCGAATCGGGTACTCTTATACGCGGTCTAAGTCAATCAAGCCCGAATTCGCTAAGAAAGTCGAAGTCGACAAACGCATCCATTCATCGGAAAATTCACGTGAGCAGTCTCGTTTAAAAAGTAGGCGTAGCCCTCTTTAAGCCCGCGAGGAGACGTCTGCTCCCTCGACAGAACGTCCACTTCCAAATGATATTATTTGTCGTCGATCGGTCGCGGGTTGATCCGTTCTTCGCGTAATTCAGTATGAAATAGTTGATTCCGTGGACAGCGAGTCGAAATACACAAATTCAAGCGGTGAACGAAAAAACGATGGCGCATTCAAACTGGCACGATCGATATTATACGCGCCAGTCTTTTCTCGCAAAAATCTCCAGTATCCTCTGTACAGTACGTAAATCGTTAGAATCGTTCTGGCTATATAATGAATCAAAGGGCGGATGCTAAACTATAGTTAGTGAAATAGATGACAATAAAGGAACTTACGAGACGTGAAACGTATCGAGGTAAGCCCACCCTAAGACAGCGAGTCAAGCTTCACAGTAGAGCCTGGCTGCTATCACAAGACAGGTCAGCTGACTGAACGCAATGCTGGTTTCCAATTGTTAGGCTTTCGCACCGGTTAAAGAGAGGTTCACACGTAAACGACACTTTTTATCGTGGCTTTAACACATGAATGTTGTTTTTAGAACATTTGCAAGAAAATAATTAATGAAATTGTATACGAAACTTAAAATAAATGACATTCAACTAAAAACCTAGTTTCAGTTTTCGAATACAATATAAGATACAAAATATTGTAGAATCAAATATAGAATCAAGTATATCGAGTATTTTAGACAATGAAAAATTGTCCAATAATAAAAGTATAAAGTTAGAATTTAGTGTAAAGGGCATTTCAAGTATTTAGGAGTTATTTCAAGCGATTGATATAAATTCTACCAATTAGTGCTGCTATATCATATATTCATACAGCGCATGCAATAACTATATGGTATGT
>NW_017100737.1:247058-263875 GCF_001263275.1 Habropoda laboriosa | reverse complement strand
CTGATGAAAGCTGGTTAAAATTAGGAGCTGTCAAGGTAAGCTAAATTTTATTACTATAATTGCCATAGGCTATGTATACTCTATCATGTTTCTCTTCAAATATTAAAAGTTATTCAAAATACTTTTAAGCAAATTTGAAATGAAATCTTAATTAAGGATAAAGGATATTCCTTTCTTTTGATCGAATAAATAAATTTACTTCTATTCCGCTAATTAAAAGAATTAATTTTTAATGTTACCATAATCGAGGTATACAGATGAATTTTATGCTTACTCTGAGATATTACTGTTTTGATTTAACATACGAATACGGAAATCGACTAAGTATACAAACAGGACAATTTTAATGAAGCTTAACTATATAGTTCTTTCCCCGCTACGTTAAAACGTACTATGTGTGCATTGCCACATCCATTATGCATTTTATATTTGATCAATAGTACGTATATAGATGTGTAGATGGACGTAGGTGTGTGTGTGTGTGTGTATATCGGTTGGTAGAGATACCATTTAAGTGGAGTACTGCGTACGCAATAACGCAATAGAGGAGTTGACTTGTTACGGTGACGTTGTTAGTTTTGTCATCGTCGCGCTGCTGTTCGATGATTATTTCGAAGTTAAGTCAATGTATTCTGGCAACGCGTTATTCTAATCTGTGTTGTTACAATCGGTTTGGTGACATAGGTGCACTCAACCGAATATATTTTACCAGGTGAAAGTAAATAATTTGACTATTAAAATATCATGGACATGAAGAAATTACACGAATTTATGGAACTGCTTGGTCGATTGAAGGTAAGTCGCCAAGATTAAGATAAAGAGAGATTTTTCAAGGTAACTACGATAAATATAAGGTTTTACTGCGATAAATATAAATCCGCAGCTTTCGGTTTCGCGAACTGTATACATATACAGAGGTGGACAAGTATTGGCACAGCACGCTGTTCCGTATATAAACGCTTATAACTTTCAAAATAATTGCTGGTATCAAGTTTTTTGTATGCATCTTTATTTACAATGTCTTACTTATTTATATACAAAAGCAAAACTATATACATAAAAAACAAAATACGTGACAAATAAAAGTGTCTATCGCAATCGCTTTATGTCTGGACAAAAGTATTAGCACACTTTCTATAATGACAAGTTAAATTCATATTTTAATACTTTGTTGCATATCCTTTTTGCTTTAACACCTCTTGTAGTCTTTGTGGCATTGAGTGCACTAATATTTTTTGTAAAAGCTTTATGTCTGGACAAAAGTATTAGCACACTTTCTATAATGACAAGTTAAATTCATATTTTAATACTTTGTTGCATATCCTTTTTGCTTTAACACCTCTTGTAGTCTTTGTGGCATTGAGTGCACTAATATTTTTTGTAAAAACATTACTAATTCTATTTCATTATTCAATATACTGTGGTTTCTAATGTTTTTTTTTTTCCAATTTTTATTATAAATTTTCAATTGGGTTTAGGTCCGAGCTTTGGGGAGGTGTCTTTAAGGTATGTGGAGTATTATAAACTATCCATTGACGTACTTTGCACACCATATGAGATACAGTGTTATTTTATTGGAAATAAGAATCCTTTGTCCACCTCTGTATATATATCAAAGGTTTGTCTTTGGCATTCTTGATCAGCTACGATTAGTATGATTTTTTGTAGTTAATGATGTATTCGTTGTTATATTGCATCCAGTACTATCTGTTATACAATGGTTTTGGAAACTTCCAAGTATCTCTATGAAAAATACAATGTTCCATATTTTATATTTACTTTTACTTCAGAATGCAAGTGTAATTTGTTAAATTCCATACAAAGTTATTCACTCCTAAAAATAGATAAATAATCAGTTAACAAATTTAGTGTGTACACCTTTATTTTTACTTTATTCTTACATTTTATCTTATATAAAATTTCCAGCATAATTCTTTGATGAAATGAATATACATTTATGTATAAATGATTTTTTAGATATGCATTTATCATTTCAGCACATGAAAAGGAGAGGATGGGTTGTGAGAAATATCCCTGAACCTGAAACAATTGCTGGTCACATGTACAGAATGGCCATGCTTTCTTTTTTGGTAGACAATGAAGAGAATTTAGATAAAGTCAAGTATGAAATGGTATCATTAACATTGTTCATGTAAAAGATGTAATTATGGAAGTCTTATATTCTTAAACTACTCTCTGTCAACTATAGAATTATGCAGATGGCTTTAATTCATGACCTAGCAGAATGTATTGTGGGAGACATAACACCTCATTGTGGTGTTCCACCTGATGAGAAGCATAGACTAGAGGATGAAGCTATGGAAGATATCTCTAAACTTTTGGGTGATAAAGGACCTGGGATTTTAGAAATGTTTCGCGTAAGAAAAAATAATTTATACTATTGAGGTGGGTGAGGAAACGCCGTTTCACTGTCTTCACCTTACTTTATTAAGATTGATCGTGGTGATGGTAGATATACAATTCGCCGGGAAAATACAATTGTTTTACGCGTATAATTGACCCTGCGGCAGCGGTTCGGCGGGTACGTCTCGACGGTGGGTAGAAGAAAAACTGAACTCGGGTGTAGGTGTACTGGGTTTTTATATTGGTAGGACAGGAAGACAGGAGTAGAGATAGATCAAGATAGAGGTAGAGAAAGCGGTGGAAACGGAAAATTTGTAGAAAGCAGAGCCGTTCGTCCTCGCGCAAATCTGAATGCCACATGTGCGCTTCTTAGGCTACTCGAGGATGAAGGCAAGAATCTTAACCCGGGGAAAGACAAAAGAACGGAAACTAAAAATCTGAAGGAGTTGGAAAAGAGAAAGTTCGCGTGGAAGAATAGAATAAGGTTTGGAAAGGGCTTGTTGGCAGTGACGTACCCGCCACACTATATATACAGGGTGGGGCAAAAACTGTCCACCTAGAATATTTCCGTTATTTATAATAATATGGAAAAATATTATACATAAAACTTGCATGATATGGAGGGGGACATAATGTGATGCAAATCCTTATTACGTGGGTGGAGGGTTTTCGAAGATTTCAAGGTCACCTCCATTTTTTTAAATGGCATGCTATACGTTTTTATTTTTAGTAGAATAGCGGATGTTTAAACGATTTCAATGATCTGTAATACAAAGTTATCAATATCAATCAATAATTAATATTTGATAATAAAGGAGTAAAATAACGAGTCTTACGAGTCTTATCGGACGAATGAGCTAGCCACGAAATTTGTCCACCACGTCTTATTCATCGATTTGAGAAGATCCTCCTGAGCGTAACTGTTATTATATGTACATACATAATATGCACAGCACCATTGATTTCTTCCTTTAGACAACATTAAAAAATATTACGTACCAGGCAAAGCCGACAACGCCACAAGATATAAAACAGAGTCATTGCAGCATGTGCTAGAATCAATCCGGAAGTGATAACAAATGTATGGGCTTTAACAGTACGACAATTACAGTGTTGCGCCGATGCAAACGAACATCACTTCGAACATCTCTTATGATATGAAACTTACAATTAGTAAATAGAATTAGTAAAATAAGTTTTATTTCAAGCGGTGTTCGAACTGTTGTCTGTTACAGTCAATGCAATTGCGTAATCGGATAATGAACGAACGAAAATCTTTTTAAAGTGTTTCCGTAATTATTGCAGTATATGCACGTTGACTGAGTATAATTCCAAATACAAAATAATTTATCTACGAATATCTCAGTAATTTTTACGCAGCGTTTGATACTTTATCGAAATTCTGAAAAAAATATTGGGCATCCCATTTAAGAAACTGAAGGTGATCTTCATATCTCGATAAAAATGTAAGATAGTAACAAACGATCTATTGCCTTATGTGTCCCCCTTGATATCGTGCAACTTTTGAAACATTTTTTCATATAGCAAGTAATTTACGAGTTATTTGAAGTTGTTAAGTTAGATGCCTCACCCTGTATATTATATGTGCATACAAGTAACAATTTTAACTTCCTTGTTGAATTGTATTTTATTTCTTAATGTTTTTTTATTCTTCACTTACAGGAATATGAGAAGCAAGAATCTCCAGAAGCTAAGTATGTCAAAGATCTGGATAGGTTAGATTTAATTATGCAAGCATATGAATATGAAAAAAGGGATAATGCTCTTGGAGAGTTGGAAGAATTCTTTACTGCAACTACTGGAAAAATCAGGCATCCTTTTATTAAAAAAATGGCATCTGAGATCACAGAGACAAGACAAGCGCTATTGTGCGATTCAATTACTGCAAAATAGGGATTCAATTTTTGACAACAAAAAATTAAAAAACACAATTTTTTCATATATCATGTACTAAAGTATAACAAATCGTGTAATTGTAATCGTGAATTTGTTTACGAAATAATGCGTATAAAATTGGAATCAAGGTATCAAATTTTATAATTACGGTTAACCACGTTTTATCATTGCGGTAGCATAGTATTGTGACAGAAATTAACGATTTTGTTGTCAAGTCAGAAACTTTTAGAATCGTTTTAAATGCTGATACTTTTTTATAAGTATCTAAAAATTTTATAATTTATTAAAGTAGAAGTCCATTCAAATATGATATTACGTGATGATACGGAATTTGAGAAATTTATGTTACATAAATTTGAGAGAAATTTATAAAATATTAATTATATGTCGTGGTATACATTTTAAAATGTAATATCATGTAACAAGAGAATTTTTAACAAATAACACGAACAAATAAATAAAGTTTATTTAAACAACAGTATTACAATGTCTTTATTTGGTACGGTATTTTGTTTCAGTTGTGTATTCCGTCGTCCGGTGTGTGTGGGCCTTTTCGTGCCACGACGTTTGGCGCCGCTCTGTGGCAAACTTTGGAAGCTGTTGCCTGACCGTCAGTCACACTATCGTGAATAGTTTCTGCACATCATTACCACGGGGACTACCCTGTATATCAATAAGTAATTGAGATTATTATCGATAAGCTTATCGTGATAAGAAAAATCTTGAATAGCATTGTAAGTGTAAGTACAGAATACAGAAAGAGCCATTTAGTTTTTACCCTTTTAAGGCGTGTATTAAAGAAATATGGAAATAAGGGGTAACAAATTGAAAATCGACTCGTCTGGCGGGGAAGAACAGCGGTTCAAATTCGATCCATCAAAAGAGATTAGTGATTTCAATTATGAAAAATTTCACTCAGCGTGTGCTGAAATTTTTCAGTCCGATGAAATCGAACAAGAGGAATCGAAGCTTCGAGAGATTTTTGATTTATTCGATTCCAACAAAGACGGTGTGCTGACAGGACGAGAAAGAAAAATGTAAGTAAATACTTTATGTAATTTAACTCTTTCACTCTTAACGCTGCCTATAATCGTTATTTCCAAATTCATTAACTAATTAATTAATTATTACATATAAGTTTAAATAAATATTGTTATTACGCAGATTGCATTTCTCTTCTATGCTAGAGAAATTTTATCCATAATATAATGAGTTAAAAACGCGGAGTAACTACAGAACGTATTATACACTTTTGATTCGTAATAAGCAACTCGGTCGGGAACGTCTAGTCACACCTCTATATTCTATTTGAGTCAAGTCCGGTGACTCCTCTCTCTATTCACCTTAACGATATTATCGATACATCGTTAAGTATCAATAAGATATCAACAACATATTGTCGCGGTAGGCGCTACCCAACCTGTGATATGCAAATGGATTTCCCTTGTCCTGACCAACGATACACATATCCTTGAAAATTCGCCCGATCCATTAGGACACCTTCCCTGCATTACAGACCGACGCCAAGATGGCTTTTCCCGATACCGCGATTTTTCGGTTCCTCTTCCTAAATTTCCTTACCCTACTCGCATTCCACAGCATCCATCCCCTCCAGTAGGGATCTACATATATAAATACTGGACCCAAACAAGGGAGGATTAGTTCAAGTTTTAGAATCTAAAAAACAATTAAAGTTTCCATTCAAAGAAATAAAGTACGTTAAAACAATCTCCGGAGTTACTTCGACGACAGTATCAATAATCAATAGTCCCAACTCTATTCTAGCTTTCACGGACCTTTCGCTCGTTCTCACAATCAGATCTCTCACTCGGCAGAGTGAGCTTAAATAAACTTCAAATAAAGAAGAGGGGATAGCCAGCTGCTTATTATGAGCCAGACAGCAATTGCTTATTACGGATCGAGACTGTAATCCTATTGTTTGGATTGGGTGTGTAGCGTTAGTAATTTCCGTGGTCGTATTCTATGCGGTTTAATTGAGCATACACACTACCGCTCAAAAGTATCCGGACACTTCCTTATTATATACGAAATGTAGTTTAAGTTAGTAGAAAAAGTATTTACAATCATTTTATCTTTTGTAATTGTTATTATTATGTATATTAAAGTATCGTAGTACGCTAAAACTTATTTTTATGTACAAATTACATAATAAAAATGCAACAATATAATTCCTGTTTTATAAAGACGAAACCTAATGGAACGATTTCGTTGTTTGAGAAGGTCTGAAGATTTAGTTTATTTCATTTCTATGGTACAGATCGATTTCAGAGAGTTCTCCGATACCTGTTGTTGATAAACCGTCGATAATGTGCTTATGCTCTCTCGATAGGGATAAGAATGGAGCTAACGCTCCCAGGTATAGCTCTCGTGCTCTCCTATCACAATATTATGTAATACGCGTGAAGTGAATTATAACAATTATTGTGGGAAGGCGTCCGATGAACCTCCTGTACTCTACTCTTTGGAAGGCGACCGGCGGATAGTCCAGCCGTTCTCCCCATTCCAGGAGCGACCCAGGTATAGCTCTCGTGCTCTCCTATCACAATATTATGTAATACGCGTGAAGTGAATTATAACAATTATTGTGGGAAGGCGTCCGATGAACCTCCTGTACTCTACTCTTTGGAAGGCGACCGGCGGATAGTCCAGCCGTTCTCCCCATTCCAGGAGCGACCCAGGTATAGCTCTCGTGCTCTCCTATCACAATATTATGTAATACGCGTGAAGTGAATTATAACAATTATTGTGGGAAGGCGTCCGATGAACCTCCTGTACTCTACTCTTTGGAAGGCGACCGGCGGATAGTCCAGCCGTTCTCCCCATTCCAGGAGCGACCCAGGTATAGCTCTCGTGCTCTCCTATCACAATATTATGTAATACGCGTGAAGTGAATTATAACAATTATTGTGGGAAGGCGTCCGATGAACCTCCTGTACTCTACTCTTTGGAAGGCGACCGGCGGATAGTCCAGCCGTTCTCCCCATTCCAGGAGCGACCCAGGTATAGCTCTCGTGCTCTCCTATCACAATATTATGTAATACGCGTGAAGTGAATTATAACAATTATTGTGGGAAGGCGTCCGATGAACCTCCTGTACTCTACTCTTTGGAAGGCGACCTGCGGATAGTCCAGACGTTCTCTCCATTCCAGGAGCGACCCAGGTATAGCTCTCGTGCTCTCCTATCACAATATTATGTAATACGCGTGAAGTGAATTATAACAATTATTGTGGGAAGGCGTCCGATGAACCTCCTGTACTCTACTCTTTGGAAGGCGACCGGCGGATAGTCCAGCCGTTCTCCCCATTCCAGGAGCGACCCAGGTATAGCTCTCGTGCTCTCCTATCACAATATTATGTAATACGCGTGAAGTGAATTATAACAATTATTGTGGGAAGGCGTCCGATGAACCTCCTGTACTCTACTCTTTGGAAGGCGACCGGCGGATAGTCCAGACGTTCTCTCCATTCCAGGAGCGACCCAGGTATAGCTCTGGTGCTCTCCTATCACAATATTATGTAATACGCGTGAAGTGAATTATAACAATTATTGCGGGAAGGCGTCCGATGAGCCTCCTGTACTCTACTCTTTGGAAGGCGACCGGCGGATATTCCAGCCGTTCTCTCCATACCAACAGAAGTACTAAGTAATCCTCTCCGAGCTTCCTCAGGCGTCCGGGTAACTTCCCGGTACTCTCCTCTCTCAGAGGCGACCGGCGGATAGTCCAGCCGTTCTCTCCTCCAGAGAGTGACCCAGGTGTCAGTCCCCGTACTCTCCTGTGTTGTAAGGGCGTCCGAAAGCTAGGCTTCGTACTCTCCCACTCTGAAGGGCGACCGATGGTAATACCTCGTTCTCTCCCAACAGAGTACAGCAAGAATGCCGGCCGCGTCCGCGGCCGTGGTATTTATATTTGACCGTTGCTAATGAAGCGCGGCTAATCAACAAGACGCGTCGCTAAGTATTTTCCCGCGCGAGACCGCGAGACTCCCGCGTAAAACCGCGAGTCTACCGCGGATCGCAAGCTAGTTTCTTCTAGAAGCTTCTATCGCTTCGCGATTATTCGGCTGACGACGAGGATAGAGAGTCGTCCCTCTCACTTCCTCTCGCGAAATGGAATTTTTTGGCGTCTTCGTTGCTAGTTGTTACAATATTAATTTTAGTTACTATTTTAAATGTTAGAAGTAACATTTATGTGTTTCTATTATACAGGGTGTCCTAGTATTGACGGTACAACCGTAGAGGGGGTGATTCTACATGAGAAAATAAGTCGAAAATATGGAATAAATTTTTTTCATTCGAGACTTCGTTTTCGAGAAAATTGGCCAGCATTTTCAACAATTTTTGCATTAATAAAGTAAATCTTGATAATTACATGCTTTATTATTACTCATAAACCTACGACATATGGTCTATATCGAGATCCGTTCATCCACGACATAGTAGGGTGCATGCGTACTCGAAGAAAATTTAAAGTCGATTTTCTCGAAAACGAAGCCTTGAATGAAAAAAATTTATTCCATATTTTCGATTTATTTTCTCATGTAGAATCACCCCCTCCACGGTTGTACCATCAATACTGGGACACCCTGTATATTTCGTAAGTGTCCGGATACTTTTGAGCGATAGTGTACGTAAATTCACAAAATAGCGGAAATGTATTGACGATGTAATTGGTCAGCTTGAATATGTATAGCTTACACATTTGCGCAAGGATACATTTAATTGTGATGTGATGTATCACAACTCTGTAATTAAGTAGGATAAATTATAATATCGGCAGAAAGTAAGAATGCAAGGTGAATCACGTAATTGGCACGGACTAAATTTTTTTGTAGATTGTTCAGTGTATTATTTTAATAAAATTGTTTGGTGGTGATACAGAAATTATTTTGTTAAATAATCAACGTATCTAAATTTATTAATTAAATTTCACGTTTTTAACATTGGGTTATCTTTATCTAAGATAACACACTAATTAGTATAATTGATTAACAGATTTGCCAGCTGGTTAAAACTCAAGCCTGTAAACGCTCTTTTGATTGTGGACGTTCAAAATGATTTTATAGACGGGTCGCTAGCTCTTCGTCGTTGCGATGGCAATCAGGATGGAGCTGATGTGGTGAAGCCAATAAATCGTTTGATAAAGAACGCTTGTTTCGACAAAATTATTTACTCGCAAGATTGGCATTTAGAAAATCATATCAGCTTTTACGAAAATTTACACTTGCGGGAATTACATGCAGATTCGAAGGTGATTGAACTTTGCTATTTAAATCTGAATCTGATAACAGGTTTCAAAATTGTACAGTCTTTTTAATCGTAAATGATCAAAAAATTCATAAAGTGAATTGCATAACATTTTCTTCACATATAGGTAACGAAGGAGAACGCGAAGCCATTCGATACGGTAATTTTCGCGGATCCTTGTGTAGAGCAGATTCTATGGCCCAAGCATTGCGTGATGGACACATGGGGAGCTGAACTGCACAAAGACCTGATTATTGCACCAGGTTCCGAACAGGCATGCACCGTTAATTTTTATGCAGAATAAATAGAAACTCTAATTTTAAGTAGCTTTTTAATTTCACAGGTACGTAAAGGGCAGAACTCGGAAGTGGAAAGCTATTCCGTGTTCTTCGACCAGAACTTCCAAGGGTCGATGGAGTTGCAATCGATTCTGCGTAAATCGGGCGTGAACTGTGTGTATGTGTGCGGCTTGGCTTACGACGTTTGCGTGAAAGCCACCTGCTTAGACGGTTTGCGATTAGGTCACGCGATCGCCGTGATTGATGATTGTTGTCGTGGCGTAGACAACAAAAATAGTGAGATTGCTAAACAATTGATTGCCGAGAACGGTGGCTTGATTACTGATAGTGACAATGTTCTATCAATCGTGAATGGAAAAAAACGGAATATTATCATGAGTCATCAACTTGCGAGGTCAATGACCTTGACCGCGTTCTCTGGAACGTCCACAGACAGTTCTGAATAATATTGCACGATTGTTTGAGAAATGTACAGGCTGTTTGAAGAAACACTTTGGTGTAAAGCATGATGTTTTAATGATTCTAATTTGTTAGATATTGGAGATTGTGTAAATTTCTCTGAACATGTTTTCCTACTTATTTTGAAACGGCCTGTACTGCGAACGTTTCATTTGAATTATTAGAATTTTTCTTTTTAGGCAAATTTTATGATAATTATATACATAGGTTCTAATGGCAATTGTACTTAATGCGCCAGCAGTTAACGTACTTAATCATTGATTGAAATTCTACTGTGTCAGTGTACAGAATTACCTGAAAGAAACCTTTTATACAGGGTCTAATAAATATCTCTTAAGTTTCTAATGTGAAATAAATATACGTATAATAAATACAAAAATGATTACACGTCAACATATGTCAGTCATTGCACCTAATCTTCTCCACTCATCAACATTCGCGCGGTTTTCTCAATCTTGTTCGCGGACTCGTCGTCTACGTTTAATTTGCATGCGTATCTGTGTCTTGCGCCGCAATCATCGCTTTGGTATGTGTACAGCCTGGATGTTGCGTTGAAGGCCAATTTTAAGCACCTGAAAATGCGGATGTATCGACGATACGATAATTAAAATTAAGTAGTAATTTAAATATACATAGACTTCTTTCTTTACCATGAAGTATGCGTACAAGTAGAGAAAATAAAACTATGTATCTTGAGATATGTATGCATCATTGGACAGTAAAACTTTATCACTAAATGGCGCTATCTGGTGTCAAATTACAGACATATTAATTGCAGTCAAATCTTCTATTACTGATGACACCAAATAGTGTCAAATGAACGCGATGTAATATGTTTCTTTTATGAAATAAATATAGAAACTTGTCCTCTGTTAGTTCCAAGTTCATTAAACAAGTCAGTCTACAGAATCTATTTAAAAAACTTACCTGCCATCACCAGGCACAGTTTGCTTGGTGTTCTGATAAACCGGTTTGGCGCTACTTGCCCAGATCCAAAGCAGACCCGGATTTAAACCCCCCGTCCAGAAAGTTTTACCCTTTAACTTGGAATTAGTTTGTAAACTGGCCAGTAGATCTCGTTTCTCGTCGTTCGTATCGAATTCCAGCAAATGACCGCCCATTCCTCGGCAAAGGCTGGCTGAAGACTTCCAATCGAAGTCACGGTTACTGAAGTGGTAGCAATTCTGACCGATTTTGGTGTAATTAGAGGGGCAGGATTCTGAGGAAAAATTCAAATGTGACAAAAATTCAGCTACATTAAGGACGAGGAATACAAAAAATTCACCCTTTTTATTGATGTTTCCAGAAATCACATAGTACAGTAGCTCTTCTGCTCTTCTCAATCGATTCTCTAGGAAGTCCACTCTGTAGACGAGCTTCTCTATGGCGCCTAAGTATAACACACCATAATTTATAATTTTTTGTAACATAGTATAATAATCATTGTATTACTACTTTTATATATAATCGTACCAAGCAAATACAAGTCGGTCTCAGAGACTTCTCGTTTATTCGGCGTTGATATTTTGCTAGATACAGTCAAACTTTTCTCTCCCAACTTCATCACCTTCGACGTTCTCGCCAACTTTGTGTCAGAAACGATCCAATTTTCCAGAATTTCGCTCCATGGTCCTTGAGCTTCAATCATCGAAACGTTGAACGGATTTGTGACAGACACAGAATCCAGGCCGTCTGAGAATACGTATACAATCTTATTAAACGTTACTTTGCGTGATGTTTGTTTAAATTATGTATTCGTTTTCATATACCTGGAATTCCCATACATAATTTCAGGAGCAACAAGTTGAACAAGCAGAGAGATACTTTACGCTTCATGATAAACCTGAAAGCGGAGAATGCATTGAGAAAAACCGAATGACGTTTTTATTTCGGTTGAACCACACTATCTCCAACTTTCCTTAAGAAAGTTCAGGCGGCTGGAGCGTTCGACGCGTCATGCAAATCGCTTCTTCGCTCGGTGCATTCTAATTAACTTTTAATTACCGACAAAACTTTATTTACTTTAGTTTGTAAATATTATTTCATATGTTTATAGCACTTTGAAATGTGCTATACAAATAAAGTGCCCCAAGGAATTTTTTTTAATACACGCTTGTTTTGTATTTTCATTTTAAAAATATCATTAGACTGAATGAGTGTGTATATACTTATTAATTTATTTTGAACTTTAAATAAACAATTTTTGCAATTTGAATATTCTTTTACAAATATCAGTTTTACTACATGAAGCATAATGTACCCGGAGTGATTGTCTATCATATATAGTCAAGGACAGAAATATGTGGACACCCTTCAAAGCAGAATAGCTTTTTTTTTTAAGTTAGATCAAATAGTTTGAGCTTTTTGAATACGTTAGAAGGATTAGTTTACTACATAACGTGTAAAAAAAATTTTGAAAAAACTGCAATTAGTCGGAATCGCGAAGAAAATAGCGGAGGTCACTTTTTACAACTTTTTTATCTGAGCTCGTAATGAAAATTTAAAAAATACGTTTTGTAGATCTACGTCAATTATACACATGCTGACAATTTCATCGAAATCGGTGGATGGAGAAACAAGCGACAGGCATCGAAAGATGTAAGAATCTTTAGATTTATTACAGTTATAGGCCGAAAGTCGTGAAATAGTGCGATTTTCACAATCTTTAACCGTTTGTAACTCATAGCAACGTTAACCGATTTCGATGAAATTTTCAGCATGTGTATAATTGACAAAGATCTGTAAAACGTATGTTTTACATTTTCATTACAAGCCCAGATAAAAAATTTGTAAACAGTGACCTTTACAATTTTCTTCGCCATTTCCACAAATTGCAATTTTTTTCAAAACTTTTTGTACACACCATCCAGTAAACTAATCCTTCTAACTTCTCAAAAAAAAACTCAAGTCGTTTGGCCGAATTTTAAAAAAGTTACTCTATTTTGAAGGGTGTCCACATACATATTTCTGTCCTTGACTGTATACCTTCCTTCTTATATTTTCACTTTGAAAATTTCACTAGATTTAATAGAGATGTATACAGGGTGTCTGTTTTATCTCAATACACCTGAATATTTTTTAAGGAAGTGATGTTAGGAAAAAAATATTTTAACAAAAGTTGTTTGAAACAAGGGGGAAAATTATGTGGCATAAATATTTTTTTTGTACCGCGTATGGTGGGGGAGATTTCAAAATTAGTTTAATTTTTTTTTAATGGAATGCTATTTTTTTTTGGTACATAATATGATAGTGTATGTTAAGACGAGTCCAACGAGGTGCGAACAAAGTCATTTTCTTTGATAAAGCAGACACACGCGACAGTGAGGAAAGTGATGTGGTCCGGATCCCGGTTTTTGCAATTTTACGACCTTCCATGAAAGGAAATGACTTTATAAAATATTTAACTATATAAAATATTTATGCCACGTAATTTTCCCCGTTGTTTCAAACAACTTTTGTTAAAACATTTTTTTCCTAACATCACTTCCTTAAAAAATATTTAGGTGTATTGAGATAAAATAGACACCCTGTATACTTATTAACTCGTTTGGAATTTAAACAATTTTTACAATTTTAATAATGTTAGTAAAAAAATTAATGTTAGCATTCTATAGTTAAAGGAGTCATTGTTTGTTGTATTAATTAAAAAATAATTATAGATTGGAATTGTGTGTGCATTGGAAAAAAATGTAGAATTGTTTCACTTACGTAATATTCGTAAAAGAACGATGTCCTCTCAGTTGTTATCATTCCACTCCTGTTTCCTCCTCGTTGACATACACCTGCTCGATCCGTTTCCGTTCGCGAGCCACGCAAGACTATCGAGAGCCGAGACACGATCGTGTTAGCCTTCTGCGGGACACTTTCTCCATCCTTCTCGGAAAAATGAGTCACTTTCTTCGCTGGATTCGGCTATGTCCCTGATATGTTTTTTGCGTTGGCTTCTTACCAATTCCACTTAATTTTATCGTTTATTTCCACCTCAATGCAACAAGCTGCAATTGTAATGACAGATCATCTTATAAATATCAAAACAATCAACAGTTTCCAAGCTACAAAAAAAATATTTAAACATTCAAGATATCTATTCGATAAAATTACACGATGAAAAATGAAACGAAGAATCTTGAGGACTTCGGACATATTGGAATAATTTATTTTAAAGAGATAGTTGGATGTTGGATTCTGCTTAAACTACGCGAAAAATGTCTCTGTCCTCCAACACTTCCGCTATTTCTGTATACTAAAAGGCAGAATCGCCAGTAACGCGGCATTTCTTAAACACCGTCCCACTGACACGGTTCTCGGCGTGAAACGGATCTTGATCTTCTTCGTAGCGAGCCGCTCGTTATCTAAACTCCATTCACTTCTAATAATTTCTGTCCGTTACTTTTAATTCACTTAAACAATTTTTCATTTAAAGCAGAATCGAAGGAATTGAAATTGTACAAATTCTGTAATCTTTGCAGGTCTTTAATGAAACAACTATGAATGGAGAACGACCTGCATTGTCGTCCAATGCAACTCGTCTACAATTAGTATAGTTCGCTATACATTCTGTATGTACATGTTGTTCAAACTCATTCAGCATCTGGCAATGGTAGAATTTCTCATTGAATAGCAATTGAAAAGATTTTATTTCTTAGTCTTTCGTGCCGTGTGTTATTTAGAAGTACACGGTGAGATTGAGTCGCTCGTTGCCTATTTGGCTGCTCCTGGACCTCGTTTCCGCCGCCACTTCCACGCTGTCGACCGTCTGAAAAATTGAACAAAAGTATTCTAGCTGAGTTATTCTGAAGTTTATTAAAATACTAGATTGGTGCAAATGAAATATCGTTTTCTCAACAGTTAAAATTGCCATGTTGATTTTATATATTAAATTTTGTCGAATTATCAATTTTTATACATATACATCAGTCAGGATGAAGGAATTTGCTGTAGTGCACGTGTATTGAATAGCAAAAAAATTTATAATACAACTGTTTGGACATTACTATCTGACGTGATGGATAATCCGGATGTTCATCCTAATTTTTTTTTTTATAGAAGTTTAAACTTGGAAAAATAGCTGAGAATATAAACTTAACATTTGAAGAAGGCTGTGTAAATGTTAGGACATTTAAAAAGTTCAAGATTGTAGGCTTTTCATTGGAAAATGAGCTAACGGGAAGGTTAGATAGGGCCGTGCCGTCGATGATAACGTTTTAAGAAAAATGATTCAAAACAATCCATGGTAGATAATATAAAATTTTTCCACATCCTTCCCTATTCACTCGACCTTTCCCCAACAGACTACCATTTCTTCAAACACTTGAACAATTTGTTTAACAAATAAAACATTTCGAAATGAAGACACTGCAAAAATAGCATTCAAAGATGAATGATTTTTACATATTTTGAATAATGAAATTAGTTAATTGTTGGAAAAAGTGTACAGAATCGTGTAGAAACTATTTTGATTAAATACATTAGTTTTTAAAGAAACACAATGTATCTAAAGTTTTAATTTAAAAAACGACGTTTCATATGCACCAACGTAATATAAAAATGTTCGTATACTTGGTTATGTAAAAAAATACTGTACCCTGTCATCATCATCCCAGGACAACTTTTTCACCCTTTGTGAAACAGAGCATGCAGGCCAGGCTGGCATCAAGGAGTCCGGAAGGTCCCCAGAATAGTTGGAAGATTCGCAAGAACCGACGTTCAAGTTGGTCTTCGCGCTCAAATCGTTCATGTTCTGAACGAGGCCACCGATATTGGGAATATTGGACGTTGCTGACAGACCTGGCGGATTTGGAGCAGGGGCCACTTTGTGTCTTGCATAGAGAGGCACTTGTCTAGCGGAAGTTATACCTAATTTACGAAAATAAATGATAATTGTATTAATATCAAAATGAGAAAGAAAACCTAACTGTAGCATTATTCGCGTATGTCAGAAAACAAATTTTCGGTTAGTTAATATTCGGCGAAGCCTCGATCGCGTGATCTAGAAAGAAAAATAAAGAAAATAAATTTATACTCTGTATGCGATCAAATAAAACAGACGCATTATAATTTCTTTCCGTTTCGTTCTCATTTCCGCGTTCCATCAAATTTTCTCCTCCCTGCTAATATAGCTTGCGTTACATTAAAAAAAATTTCCACAATTTTTCTAAGCTCTAGAATTCCAGTGATTCCATTTTTCTTATTTCAAAAATTACTTTTAATCGTAGCACTGTAGGAGTTCCTCGTCCCAAAAACAGGATTTTCAACGTCATTGATGTCGTTGTTCGCTTCTTGAGGTTCACCATTATTACTATCATCGGCAATCTCCTGATCAATACGATCCTCTTCCTCTGGATCGTCCCCAGTTTCCATCTCCTCGTCGTTTTCGTCGATACTGTGCGTACCATCGACTCGATTTCCTCTTCGAGGTATCTCCAGGGCGTCTTGCAGCATGTTTGCCCCAAGTACTTGAGGAGTTGGGCTCAGAGCGGATGGGACTGGCGATTTTTCGCGATAGCCTGTC
>NW_017100737.1:238792-247025 GCF_001263275.1 Habropoda laboriosa | reverse complement strand
ATAACAAGTTAGAAGAATTTGAAGTTTATTAAAAATTTTACTAGTAAGTACTAATTTGTGTACTACATAGAAAAAATTCTTCACTTCTTCTAAATCTCTTTGGAGTAAAACTATTAGAAAATTTGTACAATAAAGGGTTATACAGGGCGCTTGTAAAAAAGTTAACATTTATGTGGAAGTAACTTTTTTACAGAAATAGAACTGATAACTTGTTTACTTCACTTGTTCACCATTAACACAATACTTGGAATCTTGTTCAGGTAGTTTCCAGTAAATTCTCTGTATATGTACGTGTTAACATTCTTTTTTAAGCACCCTATTTAGACACTTTCAAAGATTCTTCAAGTTTTTCTTCAAAAGGAAGAATTCTTTCTATACAGTGGTGGGGGAGTCATTGAAAAGAAAGAGAAAAGATAATCATTCAAAAGACCAGCTTTACTTACTTCTTATATATGTACAAAATTAAAACAAGTATTATAACTCCAAGAAGACCCAAGACAGCGCCAAAGACTGCAACTAATAGCACGCTGCTGCCTAACCAAGCGGGTGCAGCTCTCGCAGCAATTGGAAGGGAACCACTATTCGGTATGTGCACGATCACTGGTATCATACTAGACCTTCAATGAAAATTCACGTAGTTATAAAACATAGAAAAGAACATTATACTGTAATTTATTAAGATCATTCTTTTTACAAACCTGGGAGGACGACCTGAGTCAGAGGCTACAGCCACTAGTCGGGCCAAGGAACCATTAATACTTGCTACTGATCTGAGTATCAATTCTCCATTGTCACGTATCTCGAAAGATCTGTCATAATTGTATATATAAATATTTTATTTGTTAACAATATTATTTCGATGTGCATTACGAAAAGTAGCACGATTCACTTGTCGTACGAAGAACAGCATGCGTCAGTTTGCCATATAAAGAAACATATTACGTCGTTTCTTACGAATATTAGTACGTTTGGTCTTCTGCCGAGAAAAATAATACATTATACTGTTTCGCCACGAAGAGTAGCACATTTTGGATTTTGCGGTGATCGGGTCTAAATTGTTGAAATATATTTTGCAACGAAAAATTCAACTTTTAAAAATATTGTTTAATAAATAATGAATCCATTTAAACTCCAAGACGAAAAAAATATGAAAATGTTTCTCACTCCCGTCTCTAATGCACTCAAGAAGTCAACGAACCGAAGAAAGATAACAGCCTGTAATTTCCAAAACAGTGTTTTGAAAACACCTATTTCCCTTGATAGTCGTGACGCGGACCCGAGCCTGCGTCAGTTAAGAGAGGAATACTGTATATTACGATCAGATCAGGACAAAACTCTGATTAGATCAGATTCGATCGTATAAAGTTAAACATACTTTTTTTCGTAGCCAACCATTTAAATGTGCTTCTTTCTGTCGCTACAACTGGTACATGCTACTTTTTGTGGCAAATCACCTGAACGTGTTAGCTTTCGCAGCGAAAGACGAAACATGTTATTTTTCGTACCCAACCATTCAAATGTGCTACTTTTTGTGATAAAAAACAAAACGTGATATTTTTCGTGACAGTGAAGACAAACGTGCTGCTTTTCGTAAGGCAAATGAAACGAGCTACATTTCGTAACACACGTCGAGTTGTCAGTAATATAATTTTCTTTTTCAAAGATACCTTGCATCTGGACCTCTGAGAGATAAACTAATTTTGTCGTCCCTGTCACCATCAGCAGCCTCCAATTTCCCTAAAAATTATATCATGATAATTTTAAGGAATTCATCGATGAATTTGTCGATAATAATTATACAGGAGAAAGCAGTCTCACCGACAATGGATCCTTCTCTTAAGGTTGCAGCGTGAAATTCGTATCTGGGATGACGAAACCGGGGTTCCCACTCATTTACATCCTCAACGGAAACATTCACGCGTGAGGTGTCGTTCTGTAACATCGTATTCAGGCACCGTGTTACTTTTCAATTGAATTTTATCTCTGTTAAACTTGAGTAATTCATTTAAATAAGTAAATTGTTGCAGACTTACGTGATGACCGTCAGTGACGCGGACCAAGAAACTGTGCTGGACCCGTCTTTCGTAATCTAAGGTGCCTTTTAGAATTAATTCACCAGAATTGGTGATCGAGAACCTCTCCAAGTCTTCAATTGCTCCAACAAGCCAAAACCTTAAATTCTAAAATTAAATATACGTTTTAATAATCATACAAAATTTCTTAAACAATTTTTACAACCGATTTCAACTTACAGAATCTACTTTATTTACTCCTGCGGTTAATAAAACGCTTCCCGGTGGAGTGTTTTCCGGAATACTCGTTTGATGATCCCGTCGTAAGAATTTTACTGGCAGCCTTCCACCTGATTTCATTTAATTAGAATATTTTAGAAATGAGGAAGCACGAAACGATGAATTAATTAACTGTAATAATCACCAGCAGTTGGTTCCACGTTCCATTCACTCTCCCGGGAAACGACTATGGTAGAAAGAGCATATTTATCTGGATTGTCTATCTGTGTAGCCTGCAGATCAAAGTAATATGAAAATTTATTCATATCATATACATAATGCGCAATTTGTTTTGCAAAAAATCATTATTACGCTTGCCTTAATAACAATTGTCGCTGGAGATAAGAGTTCATGCTCGTATAATGATCGCGTTATGGCGACCTCAGCTGTTTCTGGATTCAGTGTGAGGAATGGAAGAATTCCTCCTTGAATTGTATATTTCACTGGAGCATTAATCCCCACATCTTGATCCACAGCTTTTATGGGGGTTAGTTCTACCTTTAATATCCTTCTCTGAAAGAAGTATATCATATATAATTTCACATTTATTAAGTTACCCTAAAAGTTCTAGCGGTTTGAAGCCGTGCATTAAAAAAAAAAAAAAAAAACAGATCTCCATTAAAGTTAAACATTTTTATTTAAAATAATTTCCATAATGTTCGATATACTTTTGCCAACGTATTACGAAAGCATTAATTTCGTGTTTATAAAAACTTGAATCTCTAAGAAAAAGAAACTACTGAAAGGCGTTTTAATGTCCTTCTGTTTCCTGTATCGTTTTTGAGTAAAGAAATTGTCAAGTGAGCGGAAAAAATGAAAATCGATCGGAGATAAATCAGGGGAATATAGGAGATGAGGTAAAACTTCAATAACTAGTTGATGCGAATTTTGTACAGTTGTGCTTGCTACGTGCGGTATGGCGTTGACATGCAAAAGGATAGGGCCTTTTCTGTTGACCAAAGCTGGTTGCTGTACCTTCAGTTTTTAGTGGACGACCTCCAATTCCTTACTGTATGACTCTGCAGTGATAGTGGTACTCGGTTTTAGGAAACTGTAGTGAATTAATCCTGAAGTAGACCACCAAACTGTGAGCATTATCTTTTTCTGGTGTAAACTAGATTTGAATCGAGGAGATTCATTTGCATCTTTCTTTTTCTTAGAGATTCGGATTTTTATGTATGCGGAATTAGTGCTTTTGTAATACGTTGGCAAAGGCGTAACGAACATTATGGAAATTATTTTAAGTAAAAATGTTTAATTTTAACGGAGTTATGTTTTTTTCAAAATGAATCGCTTAAACCCGCGGGAACTTTCAGGATAACCTAATATTTTATCAATACTTTAATTCATTTAATAGTATAAACAAACGCCCAATCATACCGTTGTTACATGTCGTGGAATAATTATTTTATATTGGTCACTTTGGAAGGCAGGATTTTGGTCATCCGCATCGATAACGTTCACGTAAAGGGTCGTTGTTGACGATTTGGGAGGATTACCTTGGTCCTACAAGTATTAAATAATTTCATCTCATTTGTAAAATGTTTGTAGTATTTTCAAATAATCAAAGAGATCGTGACTCACTTGTGCACGGATGTCGACTGAAAAATTGGCTAGAGTCTCGTAATCTAATGGTTTCCTCAACACCAAGGTACCTTCTAAAGCATTCACGAACACAAAGTAATCCTGAAAAATTTCATCGATATTTTCATTTCAAACGAAAAGCAAACAAGAATGTGTAATAATGAATAATTAAAAATTACAGAATGTGGTCCAGGTAAAACGGCATACTGTACAGTAGAAAATGGCCCCGGTTGATCAGCATCCACAGCTCTTACACCTTGGAGAACCCTGGTACCAACCACAGTAACCTAAGTACCAAACAAAATGAATCGTTATTAAAGGAACACATTTGCAAGAATGATTCGTTTATTTCTCACCTCTGAGATATTAAGAACGTAAGGCGCATTTACAAATTGAGGTGCATTGTCATTGGCGTCAGTCACGCGGATATTGACCGGAATCACGAACCCCTACATACAAATGCAAATAATCAGAGGAGTTTAAAGAAAAATATTGTAAGCCGCATGATAGAAAGTATTGCGATGAAGAATATTATTTACACAACTCCAGAAGACTTCAAGTTTATCTGTACTTTTTAAAAACACAATTTTAACCCTGGAATACTGTTCATATTTTTCTTATGTTAATAATAGTCTGGGTGAAAATTCAGCCTCATTTGATAAGTAGAAGTACCCACTCTATTTTTATTCATTATAGGTTGTAGAGTGATGAGTCGACTGCGAACGTTTATGCACTTAAAATATGTCGAAATATGCAAATAAAATATATGAATATATACTGAAAATATGCCGTAATAATGATATCTTTATTGTTTAAATATTATGATTATAATTTAAATAACAATAGACGTTTAGGCATAATGACGTTACAACGTTTATCAATTAAAATGAATTTATAAGGGACAAATATACGATATATAATACAATAATATGATAAACGATTATGAAGTGTGCAATATACTTTTGCATATGTTCTTAAGAAAAAAATGCAAAACATATGAAATATGCAAAATAAATAGTACATGGTTAATGCCCCCTAAAG
This sequence comes from Habropoda laboriosa, assembly GCF_001263275.1. Taxonomy (NCBI): domain Eukaryota; kingdom Metazoa; phylum Arthropoda; class Insecta; order Hymenoptera; family Apidae; genus Habropoda; species Habropoda laboriosa. The sequence continues at coordinate 242,109 of NW_017100737.1, read as the reverse complement.
ACAAAACTTTCTATCCACGTCTCACTGTATTATCAATATCCTATAGAAATATGCATTTGCATGAACATCCGCAGTCTAGTGATGAGATAACATAGCTGAAACTATATTAAAAACTAGTTTAAACAATAAAATTAATTGAAAAATATAAAATTTAGCGTAGAACAATAACATTACATATTATTTCACAAAAATTTCACTATACCGAACTTATTATTGATTGAAAGAGTAGAGAAGTGTCTGAATAAGAATTCAGTTAGGCTAGCATTTCAGGGTTAAAACAAATTCCTTAGTTATTCTGAGTGACCACGTTAAATAAGAGATACACTGTATAATTAAAAAAAACAATATCTTAGACGTACTGGATCCAACGTATGTTTCCTCTCGCAAATTACATTCACGTAAACGCTGGCAGGTCCATCGATACCCTCTTTATCCAGAGGTCTGATTAAAGTTAGATTTTTCGAGTACGCTGAAAAGCTCACGGGGCTGTCATGCTCTTGGAGCCTGAGTTCGATGTCTCCCTGTGGTCCCGGATCCCCCAATACCCCCAGAACGCCCACGGTGTCACCGACTGGCAGATCTTCGCTGACGAAGAGGTGTGCAGCGGTGGCACCGTTCTCCAGGAAGCATCTTGCGTCACGAATTACTATATATTTGAATAAACGTCGAGTTAATTGGATTAATTTAACCGTTTCACTGCTGTTGGCGCTTTGAAAATTTTCTCACACTATGCTGTTGGCGACATTTGGCACACTTAAATTTCTTTTGAATTTTAAAGTGCCAAAACAAACGATTTTGCGAGTCCATGATTGAACATCTACCGTCTGCCATGTATTGACACCTGCTGCAGCGAAAGGGTTAAGCAATTTAGCCAGCATCATTCACAGCTATTCGTTTGTAAATTCTATTTGTAGAATTAACAAATCTTTCTATACTAGGTGGGACAATAGAATGTGACGATTTCTTTAAATTGACCGCAAACAGTAACAAAAAAATTTTGATGACCTTGGAATGACCTTCATTTAAGATGACCTTGGGAGATTGTTCTTTATCTAGATGCACGTCTTCAAACCATATAAACTCCTCTTAGTCATTCATTTTTTTTCGTATTTTCAATATCAGCGGAAATAATTTGGATGTTTATTATAAGTGAGACACCTTGTATAGTAGTGTTGCAATCCAGTCAGAAATATTTATATATTTGTTTTAACCGTAATGATTAATATTGTGATTGTGAAAATGTCATTTTCAAAGAATGATCGAATAATTAATGAATTGCATTATACAACTATTTTTTTAATTAAAGTATTTTCTTTCTATTTAACCAGAGTATCCTATAACAGCTCTCTGAAAATCGTCATATTTTATTGCAGCACCCATTATTTGTTATTTTAACATTGAGGCAATAAATTGGCTATAAATTGTGCACTAGAACTACCAGACGCGCAAGTGTTAATTAGAAATATTATAGTTAGATAAGGGGGTCACAAATGTCCTTAACCCTATCCAGGTTAATGATTCCATTTGTTATCGTTATCAGGTTCTATTTTTGTATTTATACGCGTAGATGTGATTTGATATCATTTTTTAGTACAATAAACATTTTCATAAGTGTAAGTTTTCATATTAACAAAGAATAGAAAACAAATTTTTCCCCCTTTTTGAAGAATTCAATTAAATTGGGCTGAAAAGGGTTAAACTAAATTGGTCTTGCGATGGGCCATTCGATATCTTATCGAAAGAAAACATTTGTCACCAAGTTCCAACACTCTACCTAGACCGGGGCGGTAGTTACAGGGAAAATTCGGATTATCAGGTTTTGCTCTATTTTCTCTATTTAGTAGTACGTAAAAATTTTGAAAAAATTTGTCACATTGTAGGTACGGAGACATATGTTAGGGAATTTTTTCCGATTTTTCCGTTGCAAATCCTAGTTGCAAAAAAAGAAAAACACAAAAACATGCGGATCTCTGTTGAAATATTAACACAGCGTTCTTTATATATTTTTGGTAGTAGCACCTTAACATAATTACTATAGTCAAATTTTTTCGATTTTATGGTAAGATGCGACATAGTTAAAAAAATCAAATACTGATGTCTTCGAGGTATTCCATGCGAAAAAGTTACTCGTATTTCTACATACATAACTTGTCTGACACAACGGTTCAGTATCTCACTGCAAAACTACTCGCTGTCACCTTTTGGTCATGAGTTTGAGCCCCGCTCAGGGCTCGCCTTTTTCAGTACATTATTTATATATTTTTTCAATTCGCAATTACATGTTGACGGATAGTATTTATTTAAAAACATTTTAGCAATATTTTATGAATATTTCATTATGCAAACCCACAGTTATTAAATATAAGATATTTTAAAACTGTACCGATGTCAAACCGTACCGTAATTATTATTATCGAAATCAGTTTTGCGCATATTTTAAGTGAAAATATTCTTAAAATATTTCCAAAATGTTTTTAAATAAATATTATTTATTTACATGTAATTAGGAATTGAAAAATATATATAAATAGTATACTAAAAAAAAGCGAGTCCTGTGAATTTTCCAAATTACACTTTTCACTTTAACAGTATGTTAATTGTATTCAATGAAGGAAGGTATTATCAGGAAGTGGCAGAGTTCTAATGACCGGAAGTGATAAGTAAAGTGGCACGATAAAGACCGTTGCGAACAGGTTGTAGGTATTATATATTTCTTCAGGGTTATGTTCCTTTGATCCACATCCAGCTATTGTGCGGTTTTTGAGTTTCCGGGGTTTTTTTAAGAAGTAGTTGACCACTTAACTTCCTGTCAAGAGACTCTTCATTTTTATAAATTTTTGTATGACCATATATATGTATACATATACATATAGGGTGATTCACCAAACTTGACGACCTGAAATTGCTTGTAAACTAGTCCCTGTACGAAATAGTGTACGAAGCAAAAGTTGCATGATTTCAAGAGGAACATATGTTACAATAATTGTTTTTTTCTACATTGTTTTTCTACATAAAGTTTTGAAGGTTACCATGATTTTTTTAAATGGAATACCCTATATTTCTTTTCGAAAATTAATTAAGGGAGCATTAAAAACTGAGTAATTAAATATTAAGGTGTAACGTGTCTAAAATGAGTATATGTATTACATATTAAGATATTTACGATAAAAGTTCTATTCTATTGAAATTAAAACGGGTAGAGAAATATACTTCTACGTGTTTTTGTGTAAATTCGATTTCAATAGAATAGAACTTCTTAATATTTATTTACTCAGCTTTTAATGGTCCCTTAATTAATTTTCGAAAAGAAACATAGA
>NW_017100737.1:216611-238682 GCF_001263275.1 Habropoda laboriosa | reverse complement strand
TCGTCAAATTAGATGAATCACCCTGTATATAAAGTATACAGGGTGTTTTGTAAATGCATGTCAATACTTCGGAGGGTAAATCTACACACTAAAACAAGTAAAAAATATCATATGGACATATGTCCGACATACCTTCGTTTTCGAGTTATGGATGATTAAAGGAAATGTTCGAAGTGCCCGCCTCGTGTCTCAACACGCGCTACTGTATGTTGTAGCATTGAGTTCCGCACTCGTTGGAAAATACCAGGTATTCTTCGAATAGCCTAAAATCCATTTTATATCCTTTCTTGCTGATCTTGCACGTTATTCACTTGCATTGCATACACAATTTTTGGAACACTAATGAACTCGCGAGAATAATGCACTGACTGCCCGAAGTTTTATCTGCTTCATATCGATGGATATTATTTATAAACATTAGAAATGGTCAAGAAATACTAAGGCGTGTAGTAGCGTGTGATTAATCAAACATAACTCGAAAACAAGGGTATATTGGACATATATTTATATGACATTTTTTACTTGTTCTAGTTTGTAGATTTATCCACTGAAGTATAGACATGCATTTACGAAACACCCTGTTTATTTCAAGCTAAATTATACATCTCTTTAAATAAAAGAGTGAATTCACGATTAAAATTTCAAGGACTATTCACTTTGTGAGAATTTAAATTGTAAATTGTCTAGGAAGTAGAAAAGTCGTTCGGTAGTGTATCGGTCACGTGGTTAATCGCGTGCGAGATCTTTCGCACGTTGTCTCTTTCTACTGCATTTCTTTTATAAATAGTATAAATAAATTCCGTACGTGTGACTGATTTATTCGTTTCACTCTTATCGAACGCGGAAAAGCGTAATAACTAATATAGTGACTACATTTAACGTGAAAAATAACCGCAGTAACTGTTCGTAACAACATCAAGGTGGCTAGTATTAAATGATCGTTGCCTCTAATTCGTTGTGCATCGAAGACCCTGTTATCCGTTATTTTACCATCTTAAGTGCACCGTTTGTGATTCTTTTTTATACTTTTAACCAACGATTTGAATGATATAAGTGAGTGAAAAATATTGTATACCATAACCTTTACCTCTTCTTATTGCATAGGGCTTCTTTGTAACTTTAGGAATTACAAGAAAAAAGCAGTTAATAGGTTCTGTTAAAATAAAAGAGAATCGTGTGAAATGAAATTTTGTCGTATTTTTTATCCAGACCGTTCTATTTCAAGGTTAGGTGTACAATGTTTTGTTCTGAATCAAAATACCATAACTTGATGCTGCGAATCTATGACATAGTAGAAACCTACATTTCAATGACCGATGGAGCATGTGTGGCCATCTACATTCGGGATGCGTCATACGGATAAAAGGCAGAATTAACACAGGACAAGGTAGGAAAATATGTGCCTATGAAAACACGTAGCATACGTATATACGTATATAGCAGTCATTTAACAGGAGCGCGTGCACGAGGGGTTAAACGTGTGCGCTCCCTTGGAGCGGAGTTCCGCCTGCTGCCAACTCACGGCGTATCGACGATGCAACGTTCCGCGCTACCTTTCGTAATCCTTTTTCCTCCAGTAGTCAGACTTTTCCAGAAGAAACTTGTATTATTAGCTTTAATTAGACGGAGGAAATTCATGTACTTACATGGTTGCTTATGATTTCCATTTAAAATTAACGGCAATCCGTTAATGCTGATAATATACCCGTTCAATCTACTAGAGCGCTTTAATGTCGAGCATTATCAAACTTGGAAAATAAACCTAATTAACAATAGATATTTAATTAATTTAATGTTTGTATAAGCATTAGCGTAACCTTAATGATTCCCCGGACCTTGAGTGCAGAATTTTGATCATTTAGAATACTACTTGCGAATTAACTATATTTTCGTTAACATTGGCGTAGCCACAGCTTTTTTTTTGTACTCGAATGAAGTTAGCCACAGATTTAATGAACACTTTGTTCGAATATCAAGAATAGATATTGCATTCAATAAATCAGAAATCAATTTCTTCTTTATTATCACTGTCGTCACACGTCAATGGTGGAACTAATAAAGCGGAACGTGCTATTCTGTTGCAGCTATTCGTATCAACCGGTCTATTAAGCAGTCGGCAAAAAGCAAAATACTGGTAATGCGGATTCACACGATTATTCGTTTAAGCGGTATTCTTGACAGACGCACTTCCTTCATGAAGAGATAACGACTGATTGTCATGTAAATGAGAAACACCGATTCTACGTATGGACAAATCAACCTTTCCTACAAACAACCATGAACATATCGCAAGTTTGTGTAAGATTATATACGGAAAAAGACACACGTACAACCGTTAACTGTTCACGCAGTTGCGTGACAAGATAAAGATTAGTTATAACACTAACGAACGTCGATCCTACTAGTACATTAATTAATTAAGTTCTAGCAATTACCTATTTAGAAGGATTACAGAGTGAATCGCTAGTATATTCCATTTACATGAGGAAAAAGCTTCTCATGAAATAGGTGATAATATTTAAAGGAAGATGGAAAGGTCTATTTTAGCAAGGTTAATTTTGCATCTTTATATACGTTTTTCTCAAAACCCATGAGAAATATTGAAACCAAATTTTAACCACATGCTTTTTGGACCTTCTTATGCATATTTAAATGTTAGAATTTGAAAATATTGCTTGTAACCAAAGATATAAGTTTTTAAAGAATACTTAATTTTTTCTTTTATTTTCCAGCAAGAAGTTGATGCTACTACTGAATGAAATAACAATACAGCTAAACCTACCTATCAATTCGTGTATTTGCTTACAAGGAACATGCGATTAAAATTTGGTTTCAATATCCTTTACACTTTTCGAGATAAAGGTGTATAAACCTTGAAAATGTTAACTTTCGAGAAATCAAGATCAATGCAAGAAAGTACTAACATTCTTTATCTCCATTCATTTTTTCTAAATTTAATCATTTTCATTGAGACGAGGCATCGTAGTTTCCCTACTAAAATAAATAAAATCTCTTCTAAAATAAGAACTGAAAAATATGCAACAATTTGGAAGAAAAAACACATTCATAATTTCTGGTCATACAATGATGTGTAAAAATTATTTTAAAAAATTTTCAGTTCCTGTGATTTTTATAAGTTGATGTCTTTTTAAATAACATATTTTTTCACCAAAGTACCTTTCCGTCTCCTGCTTAATTCTAATTGAATCTAGTTATTTTACCTGACATAAAAGAATCGAATTAAACTGTTAACAGTGCAACAGAACGAAGCCCCGAAAGTATCACCACTTCTCACTCATCACGGCCCAATTATCATGCGTGCAAAATGGCCGACAATTTCCACAAATGTCCATCGAGGAAGAGAAACGAAGACATTACAACCAAGTTATCACGATTTTCGCAATACAAAGACTTTCTATGCTATTCGATCCTAATCTAAGGCTGGACATGTCGCGAGAAGCATCGAAGGGAAACAGAACAAGCCGCGAAGGAAACGTGGGGAAGTTTCGAATTCGAGCCGTCCTTTTGCAACCGCAATTCTTCTGCGTAACCGTTCACACGCGATCAACCGTGTGATGAAACGGAAGACGGGGGGCGATTAAGGTCGCTGGTAAAATGCTGAGAGGAGGCAAACAGGGCGAATTATGGGACAGAAGGGACGAAAATGGTGGAGAGAACGGAGAGGGGCGGGATACATAGGTGGCGTGAGAAAAGTCAGAAGACCCACATTGTCCAGCGTGTAAATGCAACGTGCAACACAGGATAGGCAGGATCTTCAGAATGTTGTGTCTCATGACGATCCAAGGACATCCTTCACCGGTCCGTGCAACGGCCGATGCATCTGCAAATGAATGCAACATTTGGAAATTGAATGGTATAAGTTCAGATCTTGATTGTGTCAAGATCTCCAAAGATCATAGTTGTTTTGCCTAAATTACAGTTCTACAGCTATCTTAACACACTGCTAACCTACGGGGTAGATTTTCTATGTATCGTCTTTCACTCTCATATATTATTACAAGAAATTTTGTTCTATAATATTGTTAGATATAATGTACCATTGTTCCTTATCAATTTGTCTAGAAATTTTTTAGCAATTTCAGACATCTATTCAACTGCAATTCGTTTGGTTGGCAATGCGTTAAGTATTGTGCAAATAAAAGAGACAATTTTATTCGAATTCTTTTCCTGACATTACTTAAGAGGTTGGTTAGCTGATGATAGTCACAGTTATGTATAATTTATTTTATAGTCAAGTACAGTTGTGTTTTGTTCAACACAGTGTAAGAATTGCATAACAGACGATTAGTTAATTATCGTTAATGTTCTATAATTTCTCATTTCAGAAAGCTTGTTAACCTGTTAACTGAGGAAGACGAGTTAATTTGTCAGTAGTTATCCAATACCTAGAACACAGTAGTTTATTAATTGAGGGATTGTTCATTTTTAATTATACTGTTATGCCTGTATTAAACATGAAGTGATTTGTTATCATTTTTAAATTAGAGAGATTCAATTTCTGTTTGAGAAATGAACCCAGTTAACAGGTTAATCAAGGCTCGTCCCTCGCCGGTAGCGTGACAACGAGCAGGCTAGCGAAAAGCGAGCGCGCAAACATTTGCCCGATCGATGTTGGATCATCGAGTGACGGGTGGAGAAAAAACGAGCGCGTGTGTCTGCAACGGGCGAACATAACGCGTGGTTAGAAAGCATGCGAAGAAACTGCTTTATTACGTGAAACCTAGATATGTGGAACGACAGTCTCATTTCGAGGGTGGGGGCGGGCGAGAGCGATAGTTTGTCGATCCTACCTGGACGAAACCAAAGAAGGGCATTAATGAATCGATGTTGCACGCTGGTAAAAGTAGGTTCGCGATTGCAAAAAAATTCATACCACCTTGGGAACCGACTCGAGCATTTTTTTCCACCTTATACAGTATTAGGTTAGGTTAGGTTAGCATCCAGTTCCATTCAATGATGAAGCAATGTATTTAACCTTTCTCGTTGAACCTTCTCAGGAATAATTTTCAAATGAATACAAGTAATTATGCTTTTCCATTCGTCTTGAATTTGAAATTGAAAAAGCGTATTTCTATATTCTTCACAAGTGGTGATCTCGAGATTATCGAAGAACATTCAAAGGTGGGGGGATCGAGAGAAGAAACATGGCTGTGAGTGTAATCACCGTATCTCTATACTATAAGTCGGCAATTACGTTTTCTATCGGGCGGAACAGTGCGGTAAAAGCAATCGCCACGAGAGTAAGCGGAAATAATCCGCGAAACCGGTGGAAAAGAGGATCCTAACCAGGGCCAAATGATTTATACGGGATGCACGAGCCGGATACGACGGTTATGTGGGCCACAGTACTCCTCGAATCCACCGACCGTAAACTGAAACGCACTGCCATGGGCAACCGGCGTAAAGTCCTCCCCCCTGGCCACGATTCGCGACGCCGGCTTGAGTCGACGCTACCTCAAGAAGCCCCTTGATGAATCACTGTGCTCTTTTCCTTTGTACGCGCCTCCATTTTGCCTGCCACTTTCACGATCGAAAGTACAGGAAACATATCGATTTTTTGAATAGAAGGAACAGGTGGAATATACACCGGCCCCGGAAACTTTGAAAATGTCTTGTAATTTTTGCAGGTTATAGCAACGAATTTTCCAATAAAGAAAGAATATTGATGTTATCAGACTTAGATTATACATTTTCGGAATGTAGATACTGGCCTTTTTAGCTACGTTATATGAAACCTAAGCGTGCAATTGAGTTTTTCGAAATAGCTGAAATGTATCGATTTATTGCGTAGAAGAAACATGTGGAATATACACCAGCCCCGAAAACTTTGAAACGTCTTGTAATGTTTGTAGGTTATAGCAACGAATTTTCAGGTAAAGCAAGAATATTGATGATATTGGATTATTTGAAATTTTATGAGATTTAGAGTGAAAGAATATCATTGTTTTTCATTGTTTGTATTGTCTATTGTGTTAACATAAAAGATCATATCAGATCTAGATTATACATTTTTCACTGTTTATTTTATATACAAGTGTACTAATATATACCTATATGTACAGAAACAACAACTGACCCTTTTTGCTATGTTATACAGGTTGCTTCAATAGGTTAGTGCCAAATTGATACAGCCTATTTAAGAGATCAACTAGGTGAAAAAGGTTCATATCAACGCATTTTTCAAAATTTAGAATGCAATTATTAAAATCTGTAATTCGTCAGGAGTATTCAAAATCGTCCGTTAGCCACTATTTCGTCGAATAAAAGCCTATATTGTCGCAGAAGGAGGAACTTTTGAACAACTGTTATAACTTAAAGCTTCGCAAAGTCTAGAGAATAATAACAAAGTTTCATATCAACTCATTTTTCAAAATTTAGAATGCAATTATTAAAATCTGTAATTCGTCAGGAGTATTCAAAATCGTCTGTTAGCCACTATTTCGTCGAATAAAAGCCTGTATTGTCGCAGAAGGAGGAACTTTTGAACAACTGTTATAACTTAACAGTAGTGGTAATGAAAATAGTCATTTGTTCATTGATCAACAACTGTACAGAGCTATGAAACCGAGGAGCATCGCACAACTTTACTCAATGGACAACGATTCTTTTATTTCTTATAACTCTTTAATCAGTCATTTTCGGATATGTGTTTATATGAACTTTTTTCATGTACTTCACCTGCTGCATACGCTGTATCAATTTGACACCAACCTGTTAAAACACCCTGTATAGAATTCAACTTTGCAATTAAATTTTCCAAGGTGCCTCATCTTCCACACCCTTGTGCACAGTTCTGACCACTTACCACAAGAATCTTGTCCGATGATCAGAATCAGCAGCGACACTATTTCACTCTCCACCACTCAAGCTTCCAAGTTCCGTCTCGCCTGCTCCCCGTATCAACGACCGGCAACGAGCATTCCTTTCAAAATCGTCGTCACCGTTCACCAAGTATGAACCAACGATTCACTTCCATAACTTCTTTACTAATCTTACAATACTCTCTATCACCCTTCACGAGCAACCAGTTAATCTCAATCATTCCATCACAGACTGTACATCTTCAGAAGCACCAAGAAACAGACACCGTAGGGTTCTTTAAGAAACCAACAAACTAACCGATTTTTTACCGGAGCACGTGTCACGAATGCTTCCAAAAAACATCCACTGAAAAGAGGTATCAAATGAAAGAATCAAGAGTCTTCTTTTAAAGAAGAGCTTTCAAAAACGACACCTGTCCGCTTTCAACCAGCAGAACTCGCTACAACGAAACGCGGACGAGCAAAGAGACGCGGTAGACCGGCACTCGGGAAGTCGGTTCTCCATTGTTAGGAAGGGGGAGCCGACAACCAACCGAGCGCCTTCCTGGCCCTGCTTCGAACAGGTGTTTACTTTCGTTGGCAGGAAATTGGACGACTACGTGTCCATCGATGCACATGCAACTGCTTCTTCCCTTTCCTCGCAATACTCTCGTGAAAGCCGAAATCCTCTGGGAAAACTCAGCGAGGAATTGAAAGAAGGTCTCTGTTTATGGTGGACAGACCATTGTTCTTGCTGTTTTATATGGCAGACGTTTAATCGCTGACCATTCACGTGGTGGGGATAATTATGCTACGTTTAGGTATGGTTTGATGGTGAATGGGGAAAGAGGGGAGTAAATGAGAACCTTATAGGGGTGGAATGTTTGCCTACTGTATAAAATACTCACAGAAATAGTCTACTTTTTATTAAGTTTGTTCGTTGTGAAAGTTTTTTAATTTCTGCCGTTTATGTAATTAATTATATATTGTTGTTTATAATGAGTGCTTGGGTTTTGGTCTAAATCAATTTAATTGTAGGTTTTATTACATTCACCCTAATGGTACTGAATTTTCTCACAATCCAATTGACTTGGGTACATTAAAGTAATTATACGTTGAATGTGTACATGAAACAAGTTTGTTTTGTAGTACAAGTATGACCGAATAAACACAAAAGAGATCATCGAATTTTATTTAATACTGTACTACAAAAAAATTCTCATTAGAAGCTTTTTAAACGAATCTGTTAGGGGATGAAAAGTGTATGCAAGATTCGATGGAAATTTATCGTTCAGCAATTGAGAATGTGCCAGACTTCACGCGATCGCGTGTTCAAGAGTGTTTGATGCATGTCGATATCCAGTGCTATCGGATTTTTAAGTAATATCGCGGTCTTCTTACTTGCAATAAAATTGAAAAGTAGAAGGTTATTGGAAATAATTTTTTGTTCTTTGAGTACAGGAATTTTTACAATTCTCGAACAAATTAAATATAATGTTATTAGTGTTTAAATATATTCGTGAGGGCAAATAGAAGATACAGGTGCATTCACATTAAAGGTGCTCCGTTCCATTGTATATGAGCGTCTTGCCACCTGGAAATATGTGAACGTATATTTTTTACTATTTAATCATAAGAAGATATTCAAAAATGTGTCAAATGATTATTCACTTGGAACGAATGAGTTTTTCCAAGGGAGTCGCAGCAATGTCTGGACACTCTTTGCTCGAGCCCTCCAGTTCTGAATCATTTCCGGAATTCGATCTAGTGTCAACGGTCAAAATGGCGTGGCTTCCGCCGCAAGTGAAATACTGGATCTCGAAACTTGTAAGGAACGATGCGAAATATAATACAAAATTACTCAGAAATTTGAGACATTAAAAAATTTAAAACAATTGAAACTTTGAAAAATAATGAATAATATGAAAAATCATGACTTAAGAAATATAAAAAAATTAAATTCTAAAAAAAAGTATTTACGAAGATTTAGGACCTCAAAATTTCGTTTAAAATTAAGACTTTAAAAAGAAATAAAAACATAAAAGATTGAGGCTTGAGAAAATATAAACATGGAGGTTTTAAAATTTTAAATAAAAGAAGGAAAGTGTATACCGTCGTTCAGCGTGGTAATTTCTGAGCAATTCGCGGTTCGTGTTGAACAGGACACCATGGTGGCCATGACACAGAGTGACCCAAATCGGCAGACTGGGAGTCTTCAGGCGTGAGCCTGGTTGTTTGCTCAATTGTCCGTCGCCCTCGTGCACCAGAAATCCTATTTCGCTCCTCACGAGAACTCCCCATTGTGGCACAGCCTTGACATTCGCAGGAAAAAATAAAAATCAAGGCTGTGAACACGGGAGGAATGTAAATTACTCACGTATGTGTTTTCATCCCCCACGTGCAGCACCCCATTGTGAAGGTGAGGCGAAGCACGACCGGTTAACGAGAGAAGTACCACATGTGGGGGACCCTCCTCTGAACAACCGCCCAATATCGACCCTTTAGCGTCTTCGAGATCACCTCGTATCCTGTGCAGGTACAAAATTTCCATAAAATTTAATTATAAATAATTATAGTTAAACGCTACAAATATTTTGAATAGTGAATGAAAGTAGTCAAAAACATTTATGTGGTTAAAACCAGTAGAAGTGCATAAATGATACTTGACCACTCACTTGGAAAGTCCTCTGGAAAGTATGGCGCTGTACAAGAGTAATTTTGCACCAGGACCACCCTCATCTTGAAACTAGAACAATTAACACGTAACAGAATATAATTTAATAAAAGAAGGATTCTTTTAGTCACATGAGCTCACCAGGTACAAGTATCTTTTGACAAATATCTCCAAATCCTGCAGAGCTTCAAACTCAAATAAATGCAGCTACAAAAAAAGAATCTTAAGATAAAAAGAATTCCAAGAAAACTGTATGAATGAAAGAAGAAAGTAAAGCCATGGACTGGATCACTGCCAGCAGATGAATTGAGCCAAAACGTGCTACTTGATTGATTGACTTTCACAATGCATAAAGACAATTCTATCAAGGATCTACTGACCCACTAGTACTGTACAATATAATCTCCAATCTTTGGTAACACAATAACACTATAAACTACTCTTGTATATTCCTCAGGATGATGACAAATCTCTAATGGATACTCTACTCGACTTAACATCAGAGAATCCTTAATTAGTCTGACAGCGAAAAGGATATTTACGTACAGTTTCCGTGAGACCATCCTGAAAGTATTGCACACTATGTTGCACATAGGGTGTCTCTTGCGGCAGAACTACCACGGCCCTGGGCACGTTTGCATTTCCGGTGACATTCTGATTTGGCGAGCAACCAGTACTCTGCACTGTGAACCCTCCGGCGCACCGCCAAATGATCTCTGCTATCGCTGATGTCAGAACATCGATTTGCCTGTCATACGACGGCTTCAGCAAGCTACTTTCGACAAAAATAATCATTTCAGCTATCCTTTACTGTTGGAACTATCGATACAAATAGATAAACTATTCTTAAACTAAGCAGAACTTGTTCCATGCACTATAAAAAAAAAAGTAGAAGTAAAGGGTTTAGAAAATTAGGTATGAAATAACAAGTCAAATTAAGAAAAATAAAATTCTTGTGCATGTGGAATCAAGTACAAAATTTCTTTTCTTGGTGCAAGTCCAGCAACTAAAATTCTTCTTCTTTATGCAAGTCCAAAAGTGCGTCCTAAAAAGAAGTAAAAATAATTTTGAATTTGAGTAAATTAGAAGCATCTTTTTGAAAACTTTTAGTCTATAATGTAAATTCCTTTTGATCAAGTTTTTATGAATTACTGGTTAAAATTTGAACATTTTGAAGAGGTCTACCTTTCTGGGCTGGTATGGGTGTCCTGCCTATTGTACTTGAACAAAAAATGCTTCAACATAATAGCTTGAATAGCAGTAACAAGGCCCCTAGTCGTGTTTCTCGGTGCCCGTAGACCAAACGCCAAGCTCTGACCATAAGGTCTTAATGTAAATCCAGTTCTTGCCCATTCTGGTCTAGGTGGACTGGCGCAACTCCCAAAAACCAAGGTTCTCAGGGCCTATCATATGAAATACAAAGGAAACAGAGGTATTAAGAAAGACATCATGCTTGAAATTATGCTAGAAGAAGCTTTCAAGCACTTGAATATCTGGCAAGGTCTCAAGCTTTCAAGTAAAACTGATGAAAAATTGTCTAGCAGCCAACTACAGTCTACACACACATCAGAAGTTAAAGCTCTTTTAATACCAATAAAAACCTTGTTACTCTTCAATGTTAAAAAGCTTCTAATTAATGAGAATTACCATGCAAGTCTCCTCTTCAATAGGTTTGCCACCAATTACAGCAGTTTTGGTCAGAGTCCTGGTGTTCCTGGGATATATGATCTTCTCTGCAATAAACAGCCACAAAATATTATCACTAGACTATTTTATTTGTTCAACTTTTTAAATTCTCCACCTGGATAAAGTTCATCTGGCTCTCCCATCAGAGCAGCACACCTAGCTGCTCTAGCAGACAGCAACATTTTCCTCAAACTTCAACTTTACACATCAACAAGAACACCAAAATCATCCATAAATTATCTTTATGAATTATAAATTAACAATATCACAGAGTAGAATAGAAAACTTAACTCTAAGTGAGAGAAGAAATCGAAAGAGAGAGAAGATTAACAAAAGTATAAAGAAAAGGAGGAGTGGCTGGAGGAGTACACTAGAAGCCTCCGGCGATTGTCACCCGGTGATGCACACTGGCACACCGGCGCACCAAGCCATCGACTATCAATTGGGATTCGTGCCGGATTCCAGGTCTCTTTATATACGCTGATTCCAGTCAGATATCGCGACGAGTCCGTGAAACTTTCAGCAGCACGAAACGTGTCAATTCGTATGTCCGAAAAGACACACTCGTTCGTCTGGATAGGCGATAGACATGCCCTAATAACGTCTGTCTGTCGCTTTTGTCGTGTACTAGACGTGTCTCGGGCCACGCGAACCTTCTACAGTCGTGTCTTTTAGGGATGTTGCTTGTGGTTCGAGATACACGTGCACCGGAAGTGCGGCTTCTGCGTGTATAATGCTACTTGAGTGTTAATTGTTGTCGACGTGCACGATACATGTAGAACAGATAAGATTCTTGGTTAGGTTAGGTTACAATACTTTGGATTTATATTTACTACCAAAAATATTCGAATATTAACAACCAACCATTACACATTTATGCAGGCAAAAATAATATTATGAATATTCAAGATATCCATGTTTACTAACAAGGGAAATTCGGTAAGCTGAAAATTAAAAAATATTTTGATTTTAACAAAAATGTAGTTCAAGTGACGCTAATAACGAAATCATTTTTCGTTTCTGCAATGAAACGGTCCTAGGCGTGGAAACACCTCCAAAAAGAAATTCTGAGTTCTCATATTATCGTGAATATTTACAAAACCTTAGAAGATATGGAAACAAAGTTAAAATCAAAGTTGTATGGTTTTTGATATCCGACATTGTGATGGTATAGAATTTTCGGAAAACTATTTTCTCTCAAAAAAATTAAGAGTGGTAAGGGTAAATTTTGAAAAAAGTGTTTCTTGAAAATGTTTTACCACCACAATGTACGATATTAAAAACCACACAACTTTGATTTTAATTGTTTTTCCATATCATACTGTATGTCCGGTTTAGGTTATAGAGGGCAACATATTGTTATGGTATTTGTTTGACCTTGCGATAACCTTGAAAAGTCCGGTATGTCCGGTTTATCTCAGAACAGTGAAATATCTCGAAAACTACGAATGCTACAAAAAAACAATATTTCAGACGAAAGTTGTAGGTTATAGAGGGCAACATATTGTTATGGTATTTGTTTGACCTTGCGATAACCTTGAAAAGCCTTGTAAAGATCACGTTTAAGTTTTTAAATGGAAATGTATATTTTTAAGTATGTATTCTTGTCTGTGTGTATTTAAATACACGACATTTAAAACAAATTGTTTATGATACACCCGTAAATGATGTTTACGAATTGCAAAGAAGAATCACTGACATATGTGGAATTATAACTCCACAAATGTTAAAAAATGTAGAAAAAGACTTCTTAAGAAGAATGGAAGGCTGTATGCTTTCGACGGACAGCATATTGAAGGAAACGAGAGACAACAGATGTAAGTGAATAAGTGTTGAGAAATCCTATTAAATACTCGGATAATAGAAAATTGCGGTTACCGAATCTTTCTGACGACTGCAAATTCAGCGCTTTTTACGAGATCAAATTGAACAGTTTACACACACATACAAAATCGGCTCTTTTTAGAGCCATCATGATGTACAAAGTCCGACCGAGCAACCTCCCCGCGGTGTACATCGGATAACGCTAATGTCGGCGGCATATAAAACTTGGAGGTTGACATCTCGATAACAATTTACGCAAAAACCACAAGTATGCAGCGTTTTGAAAACGTCTCGATGTCAGCTACAAGAATACATACTCAAAAATATACATTTCTATTTAAAAACATAAACGTAATCTTTACAGGGCTTTTCAAGGTTATTGCAAAGTCAAATATGTATATACCATAACAATATGTAACCCTCTATACCCTACAACTTTCGTCTGAAATATTTCTTTGTAGCATTCGTATTTTCCGAGATAGTTCACTGTTCTGAGATAAATCGGACATACTTTACATGGTTTCTCAAAACTCATAACTTTTTTGGGACTGTTTCATTGCGGAAACAAACAATGGTTTCGTTATTAGCGCCAATTTTTTTTCATTTTCTGCTTACCAAACTTCCTTTGTTAGTACCCGAATATTTTTCTAACATGGTAATTTGACATGCATAAATTAACAATATGTAATTCTAAAGTACAATAAATGACGTTTGATAAGAAAAAGCACGAATCCAAGCCTTTTATAATTTATCGAGATATTACAATTACTTTACAAATGTGCATACATTGATTTATCCCCGTTACAATGATGTTTAACATGTTCATAGCGTAAAGAATATTTGTGCTTTACTCATTTTTTTGAACAATTTCTACTGTGAAATAAAGATAATCTAACCTAAACAAAGATAATGCTGCTAAAGATGTCTTTCACAATGAAATTAGCTGTTTTCAGTACTATCATAATTTTTCAAAAGTGGAAAACTCTAGGTTGGACCTTTTTAAGACCTCAAACATTTCTCAACTAATTTTTCTTTCTCTAAATATATCATGGTAGTGAATCGACCGAACAGAACGTGTCTTATACGCTCCATATCTGCTAGGCCAGTGACCGTTGCGCGTGAATGTTATACCTGCGGTACCAATTTTAGCCATTCGAGGATTAATTACCAATACCAAACATAATGGGATTACTTGAAAAGTTATAAAAATTTATAACTTTCACGACTATAAGTAATCTAACGCTGCATTTTGCACAGAATGTGAGTAAAATACGAATGTAATAATTTTTTATTATAATATAAAAAATCAAAATTCCAATCCAACCTTATTTTTTACTACAGTCAAAAGTATCTGTACACAAATTTACGTGGAAATGGATTAACGTGTTGCATGAAAAATTAACAAAAAAACAGGAATTTTTAATATATTATTTAAACAAATCAATTATTCTAAAAAGTAATAATGTAGGTGAATTCGTCATTGAGAAACACACAATCTCTACATTTAAACTATTACTCTATCTCTAATAGTTCCCGAAATATTGGGCCAAATATATTTTAACACCCCATCTTTGAAGGGTGTTTTCACCAATTCAATATGAATGATGGCAAGTAAACAAAAAATTTCATGTTAAATATTTTTTCGAGAGCTACATCATATGTAAATTTCATCAAAATCGGTAAGTGACACTTGGGGATGTTCCCTTGGTAGTGTCCTAATATTTTTCGGAGTAACTGTAGCTGTTTAATTGTTGGATTGTATCGAGTGAGCCATTGTAGATTAGTTGTTAATAAAAATGAGGTTAAGGTTAGGTTAGGTGATTCTGAATTTGCAGTTACTTCTATACGATCTTGTGCGATTTTGAGGTTACTTTGTAGCGACTGTAAAATGATCTATCCCGTATATTCTGATTTTAATTTAAAAAAATTATACTTTTTGTTAAAACGTGGAAACTGATGAATATTTTAAAAAGAGATTAAAGTTCAGTGTATATTAGGTTACGTTAGACAAATCTACGGAAGATTACTATAAAATTGGACATGGTAATAAGGTAAAATATTTACGCAATTTTTTCATTATCCGAGCCAGTGGACGTAAAGCTCGCTTCCGCAATCTTGCTTGTGTTTGAAGTAGAGGAAAATTGGAAAGAAATGCCGTTTCAGCAAATAAACACGATGCACCGTAAATCTCACGCCCTCGAACTTGTTCTTCTTTTTACGTTTTACCATTTTACTGGCTCTGGCACACGTGCGCCATTTACCCAATGTGTATTATTGCTTTGCGCGGATCGTTTCGCGTGACACGCGAACTCAGAAAAACGTGTATACGTGTAAATCGGATCCTCTTTAACCTCTATTCTCCGTTACGAGGCCTTTTTTCTCACACTGGAATAATAGTTTCGGTGCCTGTCTGCGAAAGGAGGATCGTCTGGCTTCAAACTTGTGCCTTTCCTTCGATATTTTTGTAAAAATTACTTAGCACAAAGACCTAACCTAACCTAATTCTAATTTGACGTAATTAGGAAATTGTTGCTTACTTCCTGGATAAATCTGAACGTTATTCAATATTCCTCGAAAGCTCCATTATATTTTTATTTAATTTATATACTTAAACATAATTGAACATTTCAAACATTTTTTTATATCCACTTATGTGAAACTTGGACTACTGTCTCAATGATGAATTGAAGCTTTAGATTCCAAGTTTCCATGTACCTTTCATAATACACAAAAGCTAAAACTGTTGTAAAGTAACTTTTCCAGAGGAACAAAACAGATAACACAATGCATATATCGTCTATACATATATATTTTGTCTTTTTCAGGAAGTCTCCACAGCCTTGAGGCACATTTCGTTCTGTATTCTTGCAATCACATTTGCAAAGAAAAGAGAAAAACATATGTATACATGTACAGATTCTTCTTACAAGTGTTAATTTTTTTTTTTTTTGAAGCATCCTATATAATAAAAAGAAACAGACAATATAACCTATACTATATACAATAATATAAAGCAAAAATATAAACCTGTATATATCATACATTATAATAATAAAAATATCGTACAACATAACCTATATCATGTCATATAATATAACACACATGTACCATAGAATGTTATAAAATTTTTTACGTGTCTTTGGATACGTCTTAACGGTGAATAACACGTGGTTATTCGTCCTGCACACAGGCTAACGGATAACGGAGGGCACCTCTCTGGCATGTGTACTTACATCTTGAGCACGCTTTTCACGAAGCCGCCTTTGAATCGCGTGTTCGCGTGTAATCGAGTCTATCAAATTACGAATTCGCGTCGGAACAGGCATCTGCATTTGCCGATTACACCTACCGATATAACGCGGTTTAATTTGCCCCCGCGATTCATCGATCTAATTTGCCAGCTCGCATTTAGCGATTCTTCGCGAATCGGCTCCACGAACGGTGAAATTTAATTCATTCGCTGTCAAGCTTTGCGGTGCTCTGCAACGTCCTCCTGTCATCTTTGTCATTGCACAACAGTATTCACTAATTTTTTAATTTTAAAACAAAATGTGTTACACTCGTGTGTCACTACAAGATGCTCATGGTGTTGTGGTGAAAAAATAGTTTTGAAACAACATTAGTGTCGGTAGAATCAATTGTCTCAGTGAGAATTATTTAATTGAAAAAAATAAAAAGTTTATATTATTGTGTGATTAAACTATATTTAATGTGGTTTTTGTAACAACACGTGCAATTGGGAAAATTTGAAGGCAAAGATATGTTCTATTGCTAATCAATCATCCAGGGTGCAAAACCGGATTCTAGAAATGTACCATGCTTGTGTAACAATGTGGGTAAGCAGCGAATAATTCCTAAAAAAGTATTGCTCCTTTAGTAGAAAAAGAAAAATGTTTAAAAATGTGTAAAATTAATTTCCTCCATGTACAATACAACTGACACGTCTTTCCTATCGTACCTTTCTGACGAAGGTACATCGGCTTCTCCGAGCGCATTTCCATGCAGTGTCTCTTGCCACGCATCGACGCCGAGGACGCCGATGTGGACGTCGAACACGAGTTGGTGCTCTCCTCAGTTTCCTCCACTTCCTCCATATCCATATTTATACCGTATCCACTCACGTGTCTTAAAAGTACAACCTCTTACAAACACTTCAACATAATATACAAAAAAATCTTTGCTTTAACGTGAGAATCAAAACAAATCCGTTCAGACAATTCCTTGAAACTGAAGAGTCTAACATTTAAAGTATATTTTCTAAATGAACATTTCCAAAGATAATGAGTTATTTTTAAGAGAGACTAGACAGCGTTTGTCTTTTACGTTTGATCTTCGAGGAATCGATGGATCTCCTTTAAGATGGTCTTAACAAGTGGAAGAGGCAGTCAAGTGCTCGTTGCTGCATCGAGCTGCCTAGACTGACAGGAGTTAATAATTCCGGTAGCTTTTGGCCGAGTCGGTTCATCGCGCCGCGCACGAGCTACCATCCCACCAAGCTGTGAATACGTATATGCAGAAAGGCGGGCCATGAACTCGAGTCATGAACCCAGCTGCTGAAAAGAAGTTTCGCGCGTCAGACTGACGTTCAAGTTTTAGTTAACTAGCTATCAATTTAAAGTTGCCGATAATACCACCGTATGTATCAACGAAGCTATCAATTAATAGAATTCAGAGTTGAGAATAAATTTTTTACTTCTGACAAGGACTTCCGTTGAATTACACTTGTATTTCGTGCAATAATTCAAGCTTTAGTTATTAAGTACGCTAGATATTTCATAAAAGTTCAATTCACATGTGAACAGAGAAAACGTTACAGTAGAAGCAGGTGAATCCCCGCGAAAAATGAAAAGTTTTTAATATATGGTGTTGATAATTGATAATTAAACACAAAAGGAACTTACATCATCCTTGAAGATCGTTACACGCTCACTGGAATCCTCGATCACCTCGAATACCGCTTTTATCTATGGATACACATGTGCAACCTCGTACGGATAAGGTTACGTTTACATGCGCAGTTCGGTGGTTCGTTTCGTACGTGTGCTATCTCGCGACTTTATCGTGGCCGTCGATCTTTGCACACGTTTCATGCCGTTTTCGTTTGATCGGAATGGATAATCGAGAACAATGTCTGTGCCTAGCGATAAGTAACACGGATCGTGAAGGTTTCTGGTGAAAATGTCGAGATCTTTCTTGCATACCATAAAGGGATAGGGTTATGTACGTATGTACAAGATTTCACTCTTACTAGATAGTCCATTCTAATAATCTTTAAAACCTTGTTGTGACGTTGGTTTATGTCAAAGATGACACAGATATACAAAAGGTATGTCTTTAACCGTAAAATAATATACGAGAACTAAGGAAGTATAAACATGTATTTTTTATAATACTTTTTATTATTCCAATTGCTTATATCTACCAAGTTTAGCACATTTAATGATCATGATCTTTCATCTCGAATTCCTCTTCAACGGATGAGAAATTAAATGGCATGAAATGAGATAAAAGTCGCGAGATAAGAAGCAATCAAATAAAAGAAAAACTTTAGGATAAAGTAATTAATTAGTGATAAATAGTCATAATGCAATTTGCTCTTGATTCAACATTTCATGGAATTCTTATGTACATACTTCCACTTGGCGTGGGATGTAATTACGCCATTGAGTATGCTCAATCTTTCCGGAATAAAGGTTAACGACTCGATTACATAAATTTCCCTGTAAAGATAACTATATATTTAGTTCAAATGTATCGTGCTGGTCGAATTTACGAACACGAAGTAACATTCGGAACCAGGCTAGAGGTATAATCGCTTCGCAATCTGCGTATCAAATAATTTCACCTAGATTCCCATCCGGTCGAGTCGTTAAACTTTCCGCGGAAAGCATGTCTTATCGTTCTCCGTCATAATTACCAATTTCCTGGCTATCATGCGGCCATAATCAAGATTACGTCGATTGCTTAAGTTCAAGTTCGCGCTGGTTCAAAATAGATGCTCCATATTCGCCCTTCGAAAGTACGATCCAAAGTTTCGAATTCGAGCATACGTGCGCCTGCATGCATGCTTATGTATTAGTGTTGAAATACGCGGGTCTTAGGGTACGTTTCCATATAAGATGTTTCATAAAATGTACACCTGGTAAATTTGGAAATTTTCCAGTATTCTAAAACAAATTTAGAAGTTTCCGTTTTCGTCTTTAAATATAAAGATTTGGTGGGTTGAAGTGTGTGTAATTAACCAACACTAAAACGTCAAACTCTTTATTAGTTTTGGCTTAAAAGTCGTTCAATAATAGTCCGTTATTGACGTTGTGAAACATATTGTAGTTTGGTGCGTGCGTTCTCGGAAACGTTTGCATGTGTACGTATACGACGTACATAGCCTCTGGTCTATTGCCAGGGTGCAATATGAAATTGAACTTAGAAGCCCGAGTGGCGTAGTACCAGGAGCGAAGTTACAGGAGATTACGTGCAACTAGGAGTATTTGGTTACTTAATGATCGATTAGATTTACACGTTTCTCCGAGGATGTTAGAAACTGACAGGTCTAGCGAATCGATCTTCTGTGGGTGTAATGTTATAGTAAAGTGTAGGAGGTGATTCTTATTTCTAAGAATATAACTCATTTGCAATTTTGTATACATATTTATTACATGAAATAAACATTTTTAACGGATGAAATGTATCTGTTCTTAAATATACGCATTAATCCTTTGTAATAAATATCTATAGTGGCTCACGATAGTATTCGAATGCTCGCTATTAAAACAACGAAAATATGCATATTAGACTTAAGTTCTGAAAGTAATGTTGTAACTACTATAAGATACGAGTATCGAAATTATATATACAAAATTTGAAGTGAATCGGAAACATTTTTTGCAAAGATGTACTGAAACAGGATCTGTGTTAATTAGAGATCTAAGTGTTTAATCACAGATGAGGTACAGAATAGACCTAACATCTAATGCATTTTTTTTGTCTCGCGTCAGGAAGGCTGTGAGTGCTCTTACCATTTTCGTGTCGATTTCAACGTTACCGATTCAGCATAGAATAAGATTATAACATTAGTAGTGGTTGGAATTAGAACTAAACGCAACTATGAAATTACAAATAAGAAAGTAACGTAATTGTTTATTAGTAGATGACTCATCACATGCGCGTGTTCTAGTCAAAAGATCGTCGCTATGAAAGATCACATGAAAACCCATGTAATACTGAAACCAGCCTTTTAACTGTTAGGTGATGGTTTCGAATAATATTATATTAATTTAGGAAATTTGTCAAATTAGAAAATTTTCATGTACAATTTCTTTATTCTTTATAGTTATGTGCCTTTCTTTCATCTTAGTTGCACTATTATTTCCATTCAAGTTTTCTTAAAACTACTTGAAAGATATTTAATGTTAGGGCTTTCAAATAATAAAGGAACGGTGCTTAACAGAATGGGTCACGTGAAGGCGTGAAAGAAGATCTTTGCCATTCCAGAGTATTCTCAATATTCATCCAAAGCTTTAGTCACTTGGAAAAATCCAAAAAATTAAAGCAGTCCATTATACAAAACCCTAATTTGTCCTAGCTGCATGCAGTTTTCAGTAAATATATTAGAATCAGTTGACTTTCGCTGGATACAAGAATTCTTTGTACGGTCCTGACCATGGTTTCAAGTACTTATCTGCTCGTATCTCTGTCAATTTTCGGGTCCCGGCAGCTAAAACATGTTTACTTTGACGTCTGACCGATTTTACGACCTCGCTATATCGTGGCCCCGACTATATATGAAGTAATCTAATCTCTTATCGAAAAATAGAATACTGACTATACTCCGAATCATGTATTCTCTGTAAAAAAAAACGTAATGTACAATCCAAAGCATAGAAAAATAACACAATAATTGTGCAAAAAGAAAAATAAGTATTTACATACATGCACTAGCGAAATGAAAAAAGTAGAATATAAATCCTACTACACAGAAGCAATCAAGCAAAGAAATGAAACACGCAGTACTAAACTAATTTTTTATTTGGAATCACCAAAGCTTTGTTACATCTCAGATTTTGTACTGAAAGTTTATTTAATTATTCTGATAAAAAATTCCTCTCTTTTTGAAAATTTTAACATGGAATATGTAATCTAAAAAACCCATTCAAAGTTTATTTAATTATTCCAGTAAAAATTTCCCCTTTTTTAAAATTTTAATATGGAAAAACTCATTGAGCCTTTAAATATTTTTCTATCGTACAAACAACATTATAATACGATCAAAATATTCTGTTCTACAAGGGAACTTCGGTAACCCGAAAATTCCGATTTTTTTTAAACATTGTGGATTTGTGGGGGACCTCAAGAGAAGTATCGGGCAATTTTTTTTTTTTTTGAACGATGCGTTATCAGTAGAGTCCGGATGTTCATGAAAATGCATATGTTGACGGAATGTAGATAAAAATTCGTAACCTAGACAGAAATTTGTTCTGTCATTAGGAGATTCTCAAAATGTGTTTTTTATTTTACATATATTGTATAACGCATATGCTTTGCATATTTATTTTTTACGAACATATGTTTAAACATATTGCATATTTCGTGCACTTGTACATAGCATATTTATCTCACAAGATTGAATTTTGAATTCATGTTTACAAGAGTGAGCGGTTCTCCTTGGAGGGCGATATCGTGACAACAAATTAGTTCAAGTTTCGATTGCGACAGTTTAGTTTGAATATATTAAATAATGAAGCATGGAGAAACTTTTTAATAAAATACACAGGTCGCAATATTCCAGATGAGTCAACGCTGAGGAAGAATTATTTAAATGATTGTTATACGTCGACTCTGCAAAACATTAAGCAAGATATAGCAAACCATTACATTTGGGTATCCATAGACGAAACTACCAATATAATGGGTGATTACATATACATATAGCGAATTTAGTCGTTGGAAAAATGTGTGAGGATGAAGTAACGAAGTCTCATTTACCCTGTTCTAAAGAACTACAAGATATCAATCATGCAACGATAGCTCGATTTGTAAATTCTGCTTTACAAATATTGCTGTCAAATG
>NW_017100737.1:203007-216579 GCF_001263275.1 Habropoda laboriosa | reverse complement strand
TCCTACATGGTTAAGGCAGGGAAAAACTTAAAAGTGTTTTATTCAAATATGATTCATATGATGTGTTTAGTCCATGGTTTACATAGAGCAGAGCTGCTTAACTTCTTGCTCACGAGCAAATTTCCCCTCCTGAGGTTCCCCCACTATGCGACTGAGATGATCTCACTCGAGTTGCGGCGTGGCGGGAGGACGCGAGGAGTCCCAAACGATCTGTCATGTACATAAGAAATGTTTAGAATCTAAGAACATTCCAGAATATAAGAGTGCCCTAAACGGTTTATCATGTACATAAGAAATGTTTAGAATCTAAGAACATTCCAGAATATAAGAGTGTCCTCAACGGTCTACCGTGCACATAAGAAATGTTTAGAATCGAAGATTTCCGACGCCCGCGAGGGTGATGATCGGTAGCGCTCGGTAATATTCGTATAGTTACTGTCGGCAACTCCCGTCGGCCGCGCGAATCAAATGGTCAGTAGCGTTCGATAATTCTCGGTTAATAGTCGATCAGCGCGGTAGCAGATCGTTGGCGTTCGAACGCAGAGAGTTTCTGGGTGCAGAAAATTAAAAAATTTGTCAGTTGTTTTCGTCCTCTGACATTACAACATCTTTCTTACGTGCGTTCCTTTTTCAACACCATTATGGATACTCTAACTTCGTCGAAACGTCAAGTCACAAACTCAGCTATACGTATGTATAGTCGTGGGAAGAAAATAATTTTTTTACTAACAACTACGGCTCTGTGGTTTGTTTAATATGCCGTAAACAACTAAACCAAAAGAAGAAATTTAACTTACAAAGACATTATAAAAGCTATCACAAGATGCATCGTCTATCGTTGACCAGTGATCAGCGGAAAGAAGAAGTCCAAAGAATGAAAAGGAAGTTTTTCGAAGATGCAGAGCTTTAAAAAAAGAGGAAGCACTAAACAATGAAAATAGCTTTACACATAGGGAAGGCATCGAAGCCATTTTCTAATGGCGAATTCATCAAGACTTGTACATATACTATTAAGTGTTGAACAACTTTGTCCCATCGAAATGCCGAAATTTGAGGCGCTCAGCCTTTCACGAGCCACAGTGGGCAGACGGATTCAAGAAATGGCGAATAACGTCAAGGAGCAACTAGTTGCGGCAGCCCGCAATTTTATTGCTTATTCACTCGCGATACATGAAAGTACAGATGTAACAGGTATACCACTGAGGTGGGTGAGGAACGTCGTTACACTGTTTTCACCTCAATTTATTAAAGTATAAGTGTATGGTCGTATAGGCGTACAATTTGTCCAGAATGTACAATCGTTTACGTTGTTGATTGTCCCGGCGGTAGCGGTTCGGCGGGTATGTCGCGATGGTCGGCTGTATGGTCGTATAGGCGTACAATTTGTCCAGAATGTACAATCGTTTACGTTGTTGATTGTCCCTGCGGTAGCGGTTCGGCGGTAAAGGAACAAACTGTCCGGAGGTGTAGGCGTACTGGGTTTTTATATTGTTAGGACAGGGAGACAGGAGTAGCGATAGATAAAGATAGAAGTGGAGAAAGTGGTGGAAACGGAAAATTCGTTCGTCCTCGTGCGAACCTGGATGCCACATGTGCGCTTCTTAGGCCACTCGAGGACGAAGACAAGTCTTAACCCGGGGAGAGACAAAAGAACGGAAACTAAAAATCTAAAGGAGTTGGAAAAGAGAAAGTTCGCGTGGAAGAATAGAACGACGTTCTGTAAGGGTTTGTTGACGACGACGTACCCGCCATACCACAAAAAGCTATTTTTATTCGCGGCGTCGACTTATCAATGAATGTTATTGAGGAATTGTTAGACTTCTGCGACATGAAAAATACTGCTACAGGGGATGATATTCTTTTATGCCTGAAGGAGGCGGTCGAACATAATGACCTATATTGGCATAATCTCGTATCAATTGCTATTGATGGAGCACCATCAATGGTGGGCCGAAATGTTGGTTTTCTAGGCCGCCTCCAAAAAAAAGTTCAAAATCTAACAATTCCTCACTCAGTAATTGTTGCGACCTGATGAGGACGCAATGAAGTCTCGGTTCGGCGGATTATAGTAATAAGCCACTTAGTCACATTTGGCCGCCAGACCGAGATGCCGACGTTCGGAAGACCGCAATATACCCCCCGTGGACTCACCAGCGCGACACTCGGACAATAGGTCCCAAAAACACTCGGGACCATAAAACATTCGTTACCGAGGATCGAATTTGTTTACAACAAATTCGGTCTCCCAAAAGATCACAGTTTTCGTCGACCAATAGCCGAACACACCACGTTTTCCACCTCCATAACACAACCACCAATCAGAACCAACCTAATCCCTATATATACATCTACACACCTGAAAACCGACAATCACAGTAAAACGACATCCATCAACCATCTACCTCAACGAACCGAAAGCAAATCATCCATCAACCATCTACCTCAACGAACCGAAAGCAAATCATCCATCAACCATCTACCTCAACGAACCGAAAGCAAATCATCCATCAACCATCTACCTCAACGAACCGAAAGCAAATCATCTATCAAGCATCTACATCAACGAACCGAAAGAAAAACATCTAATAAAAAACATCTAACCCATCAACCAAGTTTCATTCCACCTCAAACCAGCGAGAACTATCAACAATCTGCGCCAGACTCCTGGTCATAACATTTGATCAAAGTCCACGGCGCAACAGTAATTGCAGTGCACTGTGTGTACTTCATAGAGAAAATTTATGCGCCAAAAGCGGTCGACTAGAAGCAGTTATGTCGATTGTAGCACGAAAAAAATTTTTTCTATATTTTCGACTTATTTTTACGTGAGAAATCACCTCCTCCCCGGTTGTACCACGATTTCCGGAACACCCTGTGTACAAACATAACAAACGTAACAATTGTAGTTGTTAAATACATTAACAGATGTAACAGGTACACTGGGTGAAGGAATCGATCGAACCTAAGTACATCGGTACAATCTTATATTGCTTGATACCGATGGATCAATGGTGGTTTTATGGACCGTATGTTATATGAACTATTGGAAATGGGTTATGGAATGAAATAGTCTTTTAACTTTATAATATACGATTTATTTACGGTCTCAGAGGAAACGTCTTTACTCTATTGAATCTTCTGAAGGACTGTTTCTGGACACCCAAAAGAAAGTTGGGGTCTCCTTATACCTAGAAACTGTTTACATTATGGTATGGCATTGTGCAGTGAGTGACTCGAAGACGGACACCAGATGCATCTGGTGGAAGTCTTAGTGCCTTTGTTTAAAATAACCCGGAGACATTTTTGTCCTCACTTGATTATTTCCATAGGGTGTTGTTAGAAATAATCCAACATGAACATACAAATGTAAACATATAGGTATTACATTTTGTTAACAACATAATAATAATGCTTATACTACCACTACTACTAATAGTAAAAATGTAAAGTACTATAACACTAAAATATCATATGAAGATAACGTGATTATGGTAGTATAAAATATTGTAACAAAAATAATCAGTATATTATGATATAATTTTAGCGGCGTCGACATTAATTGCATGCACTGCTGTTTCTATTGCCGTTTCATTTACATTCAACCAGTTCAACGCACATATTTAATACTACTGCACATTTCGTATTATAATCACCTAAGGAATTTCTGCTCACTGAATTTGTTCGTTTTGAAAACAGAAAACAATTGTTCACACGAATATGTCGAACCAAACATGGCTAAAATTCTTGCAGCACTTCTGTGCAAACGCGGATACTTCTCCTGTGGCAGAACTTTGTAGAATTCTAATATGTTTCTTGTTTGTTCAAAATACAGCTTCAATGCTCTGTCGCATCTTAAATCGATAAATTTTAGCTGTAAATCAGCGTGGACAGTTTCAAGATCTACCAAAAATGGTAAGGAAATTATGCTGAAATCGGTCTCCAATGATGCTAGGTCTTCGAAAAATTCTTCATACAGGCTTCTGAGTATACTTACATAGCATTCGTGATTACTGTCGCTGGTAGACAGAAATCTTAACTTAGGAAAGTGATCGGTATTGTCAGATTCTAAACGTGTTATCCAAAAGTTAAGTTTCATCTTAAAGGACCGAATTGTATCGAATAAATCTACAACAGTTTTGTGCTTGCCTTGTAAAATGGTATTCAGAGTGTTTAAATGATTAATAATGTCTGATAAAAAAACCTAAATCTTTCGTCCAATTGTTATCGTCTAATTCTGGCACTGAATGTCCCGTCGAATAAATCTACAACAGTTTTGTGCTTGCCTTGTAAAATGGTATTCAGAGTGTTTAAATGATCAATAATGTCTGATAAAAAAACCTAAATCTTTCGTCCAATTGTTATCGTCTAATTCTGGCACTGAATGTCCCACCTTATCCATAAATAGCCGTATTTCCTCACGAAGATGGAAAAATCTATCTACTGCTTTTGCACGGCTAAACCAACGCAGCTCCGTATGATACGATAGTTCGTCGTATTCGTTATCTAGTTCTACTAAAAATGTTCTAAATTGTTTTCGCTTTAATCCGTGATTTTGAATAAAATTTACAGTACATATATGTAAAATAAAAAACACATTTTTAGGATCTCCTAATGACAAAACAAATTTCTGTCTATCTACATTCTGTCAACGTATGCATTTGCATGAACATCCAGACTCTACTGATAACAGCACACAAAGCACGTATAAATTAAAATTATTTAAATATCGCATTATCCGTAATCGTCAGTCTTAAATTTAAGAGGAAGTGAGAGAAAAAATACAAAAATAGACATATAATTCTTTCCTGTGAAATTGAAGATAATATCCATCAAAAATTGTTGATAATAATTTAAAAATATCTGAGAATTCTTTCGTTGGTATACACAGGTGTTCAAACTTAACATTGTCGGTAACAATGTTCGCGCGAAAAAACAACAGTATTTGCTTATCACGGCAAAAACTAGTATTTTTATCTGTAAATGTGTCATATGTAGTATGTATGACATCGCGATTTCTCTACATTCTTCTTAGCAATATATTCTAAGGCACACGATTCATTAATATCATCATCAATAACTGTATCAGTGTCGATTATATCATCGTCAGTATGCTCTCCATTAGCGTGCAATACAGCATCAGAGAGTGTCGTGGCTGATTAATATCGTGATAGAATATCCTCCAATACTAGCGGTGTGTTATAATTCTGCATGCAATTTTCAGTATTCGAATATTGATTCACATGTAATAATATATTTTTTCTAATTGCAAGACGCGCCGCTTTTACCGAAGGATTATTGTTGTAAGTGCCACCATGCATCCGAAGAACGGAGAAAAAATTTTCTAAACAATCAGTATTTAATCTGGATGTCATTAAAAATGTTATGCCCTCATCCCTTAAGTCATTCCACAGTTGCAAAGTGACACTTACAGACTACCGTAACCCCAAGAAACAAGGTGACACCTTTAAATGTTCGCCGGAAATAACGTACTAATTTTGCATATCATTCAATTTGTTTTTCAAACTATTCTCTATATGATTATAAAACCGCGAGAGTGCACATTTGTTAGGGTTAGGGTTACGGGTAGATTGAATATTTAAATTATCAAACAGATCATTTAAGGTTTTAAAAGAAAGGAGCTGCGTGTTGTATGATTTTTGTTTTTAGGTTATCTAATACGGAAGCAGTATACATACTACTTTTACTAAAAACTTGAAGAGCGGGCCTACACTTCATCTAATCAAATGAATTTAGCCGAATACACTCTTATCTTTCTCTATGTTCCATAGTACGAGCACATTACACCATTACAAATGAAAAAGTCAAATAAAAAGAAAATTTTTTGACCGTTCCGAAAGAAGTATGATTTCTCTATTGATACTTTGTCGTCTGCTATGCTCTGATTGCTGCTCCCTTGATCAGAAATGATCACTTCTGACTGTCAAATCCGTTTCATTTAAAGTATCTAAACTTTCATCTAGAATTTTGGACAAATCATTCCTTTTAATTCCTTATTTTTAAACAAATAATGTTAGTGATTGTTTTCAATTATCAAAGAGCCTGCGCAACAAGAAAACAAGAACCTGTGTACCTACTTACATACCAACGTACAGGATAGACCTAATATCTTATGGGACTCTTTGTCCGAGGCTTTGGGGCCGAGAAGACCTTTACCATTTCTGTGTCGCTACCAACGTTACCGATTCAGCATAGAATAAGATTACAACATTAGTAGTGGTTGGAATTGGAATTAAACATAACTATGAAATTACAAATTATAAAGTAACGTAATTTTTTATTAGTAGAAGATTCATCACATGCGCGTGTTCTATCACTGTCAAAACATCGTGAATAGTTCAAATTTAATAAAAGAGGATTTTTTATACCTGTCGACTTTACCATCTTTGTTGGTTGGATTGTATGTAATTCGTAAACTCACCGCTTCTTTATCGTAGAGGGCATAACAAAAACTTTGATTTTTGCACGATCGGTATTTCAGAACATTAGACACAAAGTCCCATAAGGTGATTGGTCTATTCTGTATCGCGTCTATGGTGATAGGTCTATTCTGTATCTCATTTGTGGTTATAGTATAGTACACAGTTTTCCAACGTGCGAAATTTTATAAACATTCTATCATAATAAAAATTATTTCGTACAATTAAAGGGAAGTTACGCTACTTCATCAAAATAAGAGAAAAAGTGTAACGATGTTAAATTGCGATTTTTAACCTAAACGTTCCTCGCGAAATAGCGTTTCTCGGATTCAAGGATTCGAAGAATTCAACATCTTTATCTACTGAATTTATGTTCAGTAACAATTTAAACAATGGGTAAACACGAAGTGGGGACACCCAAGTATATTGCCAACAAAATTAAGGCAAAGGGCTTGCAAAAGTTGAGATGGTATTGTCAGATGTGTCAAAAACAGTGCAGAGACGAAAATGGATTCAAGTGCCACACAATGTCAGAGTCTCATCATAGACAACTATTATTATTTGCTGATAATGCAAGTCGTTATATGGATCAATTTTCAAGAGAGTTTTCTCAGGGTTATCTAAATTTATTAAAAAGACAATTTGGTACCAGACGTGTGCCTGCTAATCGTGTCTACCAAGAATACATAGCAGACAGAACACATATACACATGAATGCTACCATTTGGCTTACATTGACTGCTTTTGTTAAGTGGCTGGGACGTTCTGGACAATGTGTAGTTGATGAAACAGAAAAAGGTAAATTTTGTATTCATAATTTATATAAAAATTGCAAGTTTGAATTATAATGATATAAAAATTATTGTTTGCTTTGTTCTCAGGTTGGTATGTAACATACATTGACAGAGATCCAGAAACATTGGCTGCTCAAGAAAAGAAAGCTAAGAAACAAAAAATGGACAAAGATGATGAAGAGAGGATGATGGAATTCATAGAAAAGCAAGTTGAAAAGGGTCAGCAGGAGGATAGTGGACTTAGTGAGACTTTTAAGGAGCCACTGACACGACCAGAGAATGATACACCTTTAGTTCTTGAAATGAAAATAAATAAAAAACCAAAGTTACTTCCTATTATAAAGCAAGAAAAAAGAAGTAAGAGTTCTATCAGTAGTGAGTCAGTTTCTATGATTTCTGATATAAAACATGAAGAGTTAGATGATGATTACACAGATAAGGAGACCAATTCAATAAAATCAGAAAAACTTAGATCTACTTTTAGTGAGGATGATAATGAAGAAGGATGGTTGAGGGAGGGATTAATGGTGAAGGTAATCACCAAGAGACTTGGGGATAAATATTATAAGTCCAAAGGTGTAGTTCAAAAAACTGAGAAGTCTAACTTCGTTGGAAAAGTAAAATTAAAATCACCAGAAGAAGTTCAGAATCATGTCATAAAGTTAGATCAGGAGTATCTAGAGACTGTAATACCTGCCATTGGAAAGGAAGTCATGATTCTTTGGGGAAAACACAAGGGCATGAGGGGTGTAGTGCATAAAATTTATGTAGAACACTACAGTATTGATGTAAAATTAGATCGGAATGATACTGTTGTAAGAAAATTGCCATATGAACAAGTTTGTAAATATGTAACGTGATCATTTATGTTCGAGACTGAAAACTATGCGTCTCATCTGTGACTTCTTGATATTTATAATCCTGCTTGGTTAGTACATGATAAAGCAGGACATGTTTCTCCTCTTATTCGCATTTCGTAGATTTTTGCTACTTTTGCGATTGTATTATGTAAATATTCTATTTGTATTTTGTACATATATGTATAATAAAATGAAAATATTATACTTTAGCCTGTACTAACCATTAGATAAAGATTATTTATACACCTGCTATACACAATCAGTTGAAATACAGCAAAGAGCATCTGTGTACAAAATTTACAGTGAACGTTTAAAATAACGTAAATCTTATGAATGACTATATTTTTCAAATAAAGTTGATTTTAAGTTACGCTTGTTGGGTTATGTTTATTAATATAACCTTACTCGAAAACTACATGTTATATAATTTTAATAATCGTATTCAAACATGTTCTTAATTTCAAATATTTGTACTGTCCTACGCTGAGAAGATGACGAGCAGAAGGAATGCGGGTCTCATTGGTTGTAATGTATACACTCATAAATTCAGATCACACATTTTTATTATTGGTCGAAACGGTCAGATCACTAATCACATTGCGTCAAGATGGAAGTGCGGCTTACTTCCTTTGCCTCTCTGCCGTCCCGCTCGTCATCTTTTTTTCGCAGGATTATATTTAATTTATATTGTTTAACCTAACTTTTGATGTTAGTGATTTTTATAAGCATATAACCTTTTAAATAAATTTCTTTTTAGGAAAACTCAAGTTCACAAAATTTTTTTACTTTAGTGCAAATATTATTTACTTCTTTTTTAGTAGAATAATAACAGTATAATCATGTTTTATTGTAATATAATAATTTTTTGAAAAATGACTAGGAAAAGATAATGTATGGCTTTTCGTTTATGCGAAACATAACCTTATACCTGTTCCTGTTATACATGTCACGTTATAGATCCACATGATTGTAGAAAGGATAAAGATAATTTCTATTTTTTAGAAATTAAGAATTTTCATTTGTGAGAAGTCAAAGAATTTTTTTTCATAATTTTTCTGCTTTTATAACTACTAAAGCATCCGAAAATAGAAGAAATCTATAACAACTGTCTAATTGTTGATTTCATTTTTTTTGTGATTTCTTGACAGCATGTCTGCATTATTTAACGGTGATAATTCCGATTCTGACGGAGAATTAAAAATAAATACAGACTATGCTAAGAATTACAATACTTGGCGACAAAAAGAAGAATTATTTAAACGTAAGTACATGAACTAGATCGAGAAACATACTTTGTACTGTAACTACAGTCTATTTCTAATTAAAACTATACTTTAATTTAGTAAAAGCAAAATACGGAGATGTCAATGATAGTGCACCCTCAGATGAAAGTTCTGGAAGTGAAAGCTCATCTGAGGAAGCGGAAGAAAATGTATGACTTAATGCTTTATGTGTATAATAGATTTTTGTATTATTTTTTATATTACTGAATTTATTTTTATAGGAGCTGACAAAGCAATTTGATAAGGATTTTTATAAGACATTAGCTTATTTAAAAAATAAAGATCCAAAAATTTATAATGAGGAAGTAACATTCTTCGAAGACACTAAAAAGGCACAAGAATTACACAGTGAAAAAAAGAAACAGAAAAGTGCAAAAGAAAAATCTGTGTTTCTAAGAGATTATGAAAGAAACATTATTTTGGAAAGGGAAGGAAAATTTAGTGACAGTGAAGATGAAAATGAACTGAAAAGGAATAAGAAGATAATTAAAGATATCACATATGTTCAAGAACAAAATCAATTGAAAGAAAGTTTCAAGGATGCTTTTCATGATGAGGAAGAGGAAGATGACTTATTGAAGCCAAAAACCAAATCAAAAGAAGAAAAAGAAAAAGTAAGCAATCCCTAATTTTTTAAATTTCTCTTGATAAAACAGGTACTTTATTTTTGTTATTTAGGAAGAAGCAGACTATAAAGAATGGCTGAAAGGACAAAAGAAAAACATAAATGAAAATGAACAGCAAGTGCTCAAACCTCTGCGAGATTTTTGGTCCAATCCTAATCTGGATGCAAATGAGAAATTCTTGAGGGATTATATTCTTAATAATAAATACTTAGATAATGATTATACTGGCTCAGATTTAGATGAAGATGAAAGACACTTGATTCACAACAGCGACGAAAATTTATCCGAAGATGAAAAAAACATTGAAAAACAAGAGGAATTTGAACACAAATATAATTTCAGATTTGAAGAACCTGATGAGGAATATCTTAAACGATATCCACGTACTATGGAAAATTCTTTAAGAAGAAAAGATACTCGTAGATCTGAAAAAAGAGCAGAGCTAAAACAAAGAAAGGAATATGAAAAATTGAGAAAGGAAGAGGAGCTAAAACAATTGAAAGCGTTGAAAAGAAAGGAGATTGAAGAAAAAATAGAAAAATTAAAAGAAATTACAGGAAATGACGACATACAGCTTAATGATATTGATTTGGACGGTGATTTTGATCCTAATGAACATGATCGAAAAATGACTAAACTTTTTAATGACGATTACTATGCAGTTTCTGAAGAAGATATTAAGCCTGAATTCCCGGATATTGATGAAGAATTGGAGATTGAAGATACGTGGGATAATTATGATCCAACTACGGAGAATTATGCAAATGAGGAAGGATACGAAGGTCCACATTGCGAGGACGCAGATTTTAATGTAATTAATTTATATTTAATTATTTCTATTTTGTATAAGAAAATAAAAATTACATTGATATACATAATTTCAGATGGATGCCGATTACGATCCATCAAAAAAGGTTCAAGAAGAAATAAACGCTCCAAAAAGAAGAAAAAGAAAGAGAATGTCAAAATTCGCTGAACTTATAGCAAAAAAGAAACCAACGTTTGATCCTCAACAGTATAAGTCCTATGAAGAATACTTTGACAAGTATTATTC
Source organism: Habropoda laboriosa (assembly GCF_001263275.1). Classification (NCBI taxonomy): domain Eukaryota; kingdom Metazoa; phylum Arthropoda; class Insecta; order Hymenoptera; family Apidae; genus Habropoda; species Habropoda laboriosa. The sequence continues at coordinate 205,525 of NW_017100737.1, read as the reverse complement.
ATTGGATTATGAGGACATTATTGGTGATACACCTTGTAGATTCAAGTATAGAAAAGTCGTGCCAAATGATTTCGGTCTGAGCGTAGAAGAGGTAGATTTTATTAGAATATTTTTTATACAGGGTGTCACCGATTTGGTGGTACAAGCTGAAAGGAGGCGAATCTACATGAAAAAATAAGTCGAAAAAAAAAAGAATAATTTTCGAGTAAATCGGTGTTGAAGACTCGTACATTTTTGTTGAAGTGTGCGTACGCTTTCATATGATCTTAATTATGTTTATGTCTGAAGGATATGATTGTGCTATTCCAATTACCGTTCCGATTTCTAACATTAGGTACTAAAGGATAACCATTGAAATAAAACGATAATGATAACGATCTTTGTAATAATAAGCAACCATAGATGCGTTGCCAGCACACGCACCCAACGCGAGTATCATATCAATGTATTCTCTGTTGTTGTACAATAGTAATAAGTCATGACATTGATGAGGTTCATGTATACAGACGCAACAAAAATTAGTCTATAGTGTAGCCAAGTGTACATGGACTCAACGAATCTCTAACACCAATTTACTCGAAAATGAAGCCTTAAACGAACAAATTTTTTTTTCACTTACTTTTTCATGTAGATTCACCTCCTTTCGGCTTGTACCAACAGATCGGTGATACCTGTATAAAAAATTCTAATGATGTTCTTTTTTTGGTAGATATTAATGGCTGATGACAGGGAACTGAATAAGTGGTGTTCCTTGAAAAAAGCTCTTCAGTACAGGCCAGACCACGTGGAGTTAAATGACGTTCAAATGTTTAAGCGGAAGGCCCAAAATAAGGCACTCAAGCAGAAGATCCTTAAAAGTTTATACACGTAAGAAAAAAAGATATATAAGATACTTTTTAATTGTATATGCATAACATATTTTACTTTATATTTATGTTTCAGTGATCCTGAGAAAGAAGAAGAAGATAAGGAAGAAAATGCTAACAGTGTTTCTAATACGGAGAATATAGTACCGAAGAAGAAACGCCAAAGAAAGAAGAAAAACTTACAAGAAGGTCAAAACGTTTCATTCATTGCAAATCAAGAGATGTCAAATGATAAGGAAGAAAAAGAACGTCGTAAAAAGGTTAAAAATAATGTAGAAGTGACACAGGAAAAATTAAAGGAAAGTTCAAAAGTTGAAAAGGGGGAGAAATCAGAAGAATCTGCTAACTCCGTCACCGAAAGCAGACCACAGAAAGAAACCAAAACTGCAAATGAAATTATTAGTAAAGAATCTTCATTCGAGAAGAAGGTTAAGAATCAGAATCACAATGAATCTAATTACAAGTTTTCGAAGAAAGAAAAATCGAAAGAAAAAATAACAATGAAGTTTAGACAGAAGAAAAGGAAAGATTTCAAGAACAAGGATGTCAATGATAACGTCGCTTCATTGAATCCAGAGAGGTTAAAGACGTACGGAATAAATGTTAAGAAATTGAAGAATAAACTGAAATATAGCAAGAAGCAACAAAAATCTTGATATATTATAAATACAAACATGTAGATATACAATTTATTACCAAAACTGACTGTTTTTTAATTCTTATATTCTCATTTTTTACATCGTCATTGCATCACGCCCCATTCGATATCAATAAACATGCCGAGCAAACGTTTGGTGAGGATACGACGTGATCGAATACCCGCACCCTCGAGTAGGAGTGGTTCTGTTGTTAGGGTGAATCCGTTTCAACATGATAAACGACGTTTGCGGATTATTAGAATCGTAGCAGCCTGTTTGCGTTTACTCTTCTAAAATCTCCACCGGTAATCCGTCCCATATGCCTCGGTCAAGGAAACTTCTGTTCTTGTTCACTGACCTTTAGTCGTTCATTCTACATAACCTAACGTATATGTACAGTAGCTATTTATATAGAATATTAAACATTATTATAGTACGGTTTTCCAAAATTCATATTAAAAATTTAAATAAAACTAAAAAAAAATTGTAATTTATACTTTTTTCAAGAAATTTCTTTATTAAATAAAATAATAAATGTTAATGCACGGATACTTGAAAATTGGTGCAAACTTCAAGTTGAAAACAGATGAAGGCGATCTATACGTGATCGTACAGCGAATTATAGTGGATTCGATTTCACTGACTAGAATAATTTAATCGACACAGAACCCGAGGTGTCTCTTACGAATGTTAGTTAACGATAGGGGAGAGGATTAGGGATGGGATGGTACTTGCGCCCATCTAAACTGGCCTTTCGGTCCCCCTGGGTGCAATATATCAATTCTTCTCGCCCCACCAGCGCTTTCACGGTAGCAGGTGGCTCCTGACGGCCACGCTCGTTCGCACCCTTAATTCCCAATTAATGTTATACCCGTTGTAAACGTCGTATCGTTCTTGTTGCGTAAGTTTCAACACTAAGACGAATTATATACATGTAAAAAAGATAATAATAAATTGTACCAAGTAGATTTAATGTGGAAAAAGAATTTGTGTATTATACAGAGTATGATTCAA
>NW_017100737.1:194376-202795 GCF_001263275.1 Habropoda laboriosa | reverse complement strand
TTGATATTTAGAGAATTTCCAAGAATTTTTATTTTACATTTTCGAGAACCATTTTTTTTAAGTCTGAGAAGGAAATCAATTTGGTCTTTTAAGAGCTATTTGGCCTCTATTTTCGCGAGTTAAGAACCGGTTAAGGGGTCGTTCCAAAAATTATCTAACCGTCCACCGAATTACAAGCTATCGAGTTTCAAGATTACCGAATTTCACGGGCTAACGCCTCCATCTGGAATCGCATGGGGTGTAACAGGGAGTAGTGTAATTGAGGCATCATCCCTGTCCACGTTCTAATTGGCGGAAAATTGTTAGGGCGAACATCCAAGCATCTTTGAGCACCTTGGTCATTAAATTCCAGCAAAAAATAATTGAATCTTCTTTCTTTCAATGATTCTGTCCATTTTATACGGTACAATTCAATTCATATTTCAGAGAAAATCATTTGTACTTTTTCGCATCGAAAAGATTAACGAGAAAGACACGCTGAAAAAGTTTATAGAAGTTTGAATGAATTTCTATTCTAAACGTTCACCACTTCGAGTGTTGAAATGGTCTGATTGAAATGGTCATCGGTGGTAGAGTTGGCAGAGCGTTGCATCGTCATATCTCCCACTTGGATTAGAATCACGAGATACGTGGTGATTGATCCAACGATCTAAAAAAAAGAAAGAAAAAAGAATACAAATTAACACGAGACATGTTCTCTGAAAGAATTTATATACTCCTTGGATAAAGGCGTGGTCCATATCAAAGAATCCGCAGGCGGTGAATATCAGTGGATTTTGGATTAATTGTAGAGTGAAATCTCTGATCTGAAATAATTATTCGTTGTTTTCAAACTAACGGATGTTGCTGTTCAATTTCTTTTCGTTAATGTTCGAAATATTTACCTCTGCTCGAAATTCTCTGCTAGTGGATGGCTCGTAGAGCTCGCAAATTATGTCTCCAGCGTTTGCTGCCTGTTTAAAATGAATCATTTTAATTGTTGCGTCCGGTACTTATTCAGACACCCAGTACATGGTACTGAACCGAGAAACCATTTTGCCAACGACTACGTTCTTTTATTATGATGCATAGCTTACAACAATTTAGCTTATACGTACATCCTTAGTCAGAAATTGTCGACTGATGTCGTATCAACGTTTTAGAGCTTAAGTCTTGTACGGAGTTTGTAAAGTATACGAATAAGTAACTTTGGGTCACATTGATCCAATATCATATATTTACAAGAAACGAGTACAGAAAAGTAAAACTCAGTTCGTTTAATTACTACGGTTTAATATTTGTAACGATTTATTAAACTTGTACAATAGAATTTTAATATTACATTGAAATTATACGAAATATTGTCGTTTGCCTTGCCGGTTTTGCCTCGAGGTATAATATATGTAGAGTTGTCCCTTAATTTATAATATCTAGAATTATTACGTTCAATTCCTATGTCTCTTCTGTACTTCTGCTTCTGTTACATAATTTTCTTCTACATTAGTCGCATCGTAAAAAATATCTTCACCATACTACAAATTTTGTTATTTGTCGACTTACAAGTACTACTAGAAATGAAAATAGGTGTTGCAAATACATACTGTTTGTCGGCACACCATCGTAGAAAATCAAATTTATATTCTGAAGCTGTTTCGAATATAAAGAGTAACGTGTTGCACCAGTCTTTGGAAGACTCGAACTGAACTCATAATGGTTGTATTACAGAAAACAAAAGAGCATATAGCGTTCGTGACAAAAGAGTAACAGAAGAAGCATAACAAAAGATCATCAGAGCTACTTGCTACAGTAGAATTTTGGTAATCCGTAGCCCTAATCGCGAATGTATGTGTTTCGAGAATTTTGTATGTACCATACTTTTTTTTCCCCCTATATATAATTTAACGGATTTAGTGTTTTTCTTTTTTGTTATATTCCTTATTATTGCTCTTGGAAAGGATGGGGTAGTTTCCTATATTTTCCATTAATATTTCGTCCATCTTGGAAGAAAAGTGAAATTTCGTGGACATTTTTTGCATGCTTTATAATACAACCTGTCGCAGTGCATTTGCGTCTAAATATGGCCGTTTTTAAAATTTTTTCCTCCTTTTCACCGCTTTAGGTAGATGTAGGAGTCGAATAATCCCGACATATTTGATTATCCGACACTGATAATCATCGGAATTCTACTGTACATATGTATATTGGATCAAATTAACTCATAAATTCCATAAGTGTGCACGAAAAATATAATTAGTTTGCATTAAAAAAATCGTACAAATTTTATTCGTTTTTGTACAGATTATTAATTATTAATGTTTTCTTAGATATTTTTAAGCGCACTCATGCAATACCTCGAAGTGGCCCAACGCGAAGAGAAAACATTTTATCATCTCACCCAGGACCGGCAAGGTAAGTTTATGCTTATTTATTGTTACTATTTAATATTTTAGTACCATATTAACACTTTACCGACCGGTAGCAGTTGAACATCCTACGCACTTCCGACCGCTCACTCGGCCACAGATAAATCGGTGACACCCGGCTTTGTTTAGACTCCGGGCTATCGCGCGGGAATATATGCGCTTTTTCTTATACCTATAGAAATGTTAAATCAAACTTTGACCGATTAATAGGCTATCAGTCGAAAAGCGTCGGCGGCAAAAAAGTGATTAATAGGCTACCGGTCGGTAAGCGTTGGCGGAAAAAAGCCGGTTAATAGGCTACCGGTCGGTAAAGTGTTAAGTAAGAAAAGTTAATGTATCATAGAGCAATTAAATTTAACAATTTTCAGTTTTATAAATTAAATCGAAAATTGGAATTAAAATAAATTTTTGCAACTGATATAACTGTTTCTATCAGATCTTGACCAAAAGATCTGTGACACGAGTCTGACTCGTTGTTATACGACAAGGGGTTAAGCCGTAACAATTAAATGAATTGAGTTTTTTTTATACTCATTTCTTCTAAATTTGGCCCAAATTTACTTATTCGTGTAACTCACAAACTCCGTAAGTACAAGTGTTGATATTGTTCAGTGGTGCAACTGTTATGAGGAAAATGGTGTACCTCAGCGCTCGTTTTGGCACACGCGTGGTTCACGTAGAATATCTTCATCGTATAGGTGAAGATCCAGCAACACGTGGGCATCATTGCTCCTATGAAGTCTACGGTGTTTAAATCTTGCCATAGGAGATTGTAGAACAGGTAGAAAAGGCCAGTGATGATGATGAACGACACGGTCACCATTAACAGAATCTGCATCCCGTATGCGGCATTCATTGTTCTTGCAATCTTGATCAGCTCCAGGTGAATTTGCCTTTGATCAAAAGGAAGATACTGAATGCTGTCTTAATATAAAGTTTAATCGATCGTTTTTTTAAAGTCGATGGGAAATTTCTCTGTCTTGAAAATCTCGAATGTAATCTCTATTGTAATTCCGACAAACTTTGCACAATATTGTTCAATTCAAGAGGGGGAAATTTGTTTTTTTCTTTTCTTTAATGCAACAGATCTCTAACCTTCACAAATTTTTTGCTCAAAATATTCTCCAGAGTACAGTTTTCGCTGCTTGTACGATTTTATCGGATTAAAAATATCGCAAAGTTTGTTCAGGAAAGGATACAGGGAACGGAAACGCTTGGTCGTTCTCCGCTCACCGCTGAATCTCACTTTACTGCTCTCATCGTGTTTGCGTTCGCGTTGCTTCCTCGAACGTGATGGTTCCTGAACGACGTAAATTTCTTATTCTCGGAATCATACCGCATCTCTAGGACCCTCTTGTGTTGCGGTGAGTCCGGTGACGTTGTCAGCATACCGTGAAGCAGTTGGTTCAATTGGTGAAATTTCAGCTTCAAGTATCTGCTGTTTTATAGAAGAATTAAAAGCTAGTCGAAATTGATCGATCCACGTTTAACGGTTTGCAGGAATTTCTAGTCATTTATGATAATACGATATAACGAACAAAATTATCGGAGTGAACTTATCTAAATTTAATATCATTCCGTTGAAACTTGATAAACATCGTTTTTAATCCTTTCACTTATAATAACGAGTCAGACTCGTGTTGTAGACTATGATCAAGGTGCGACTAAAATATTTAAATCAGTAACAAAGATTAATGTCAATTTTAGCTGCAGTTTTTACTTATAGATCTGAGAATTGTCAAATGTTAAGAACGTATTAGATTATCTTGAAAATTCCCGAGGTGTTGAGTCGTTCACTTCGAGTAAACGTAACTACATTGAAATTGAACATTTTTATTTCAAATAATTTCCACAATGTTCGATACACTATTGCCAACGTATTACAAGAGCACTAATTCCGCATACATAAAAGTCCGAATCTCTAAGAAAAAGAAAGATGCAAACGAATCTCCTCGATTCAAATCTAGTTTACACCAGGAAAAGATCATGCTCATAGTTTGGTGGTTTACTTCAGGATTAACCGAGTATGTACCACGACAACCGAGTAAAGCTGGGGTTTAACTAATGTAAATTTAACGGTGTGAGGAAAAGAAAGCATAATGTTGACGATATTAAGAAGAAAATTAAATACTGCGCCATTTAAAGAAGTCAATGCGAGGTTTGTAAAATGCTTGTTTGAACTTCTCTCGGCACATTGTCACAAATGATCAGAACATCACGCAGACCGTTAATTTATTCTATCCCATGTTCTACGTAATTGATATTCTTTTTTTTTTCTTTTATAAATTCCTATACAGGGTGTTTGGTAACTGGTGGTACAAGCGAACAGGGGATGATTCTACGTGAAAAACTGAATCGAAAATGTAGAATAAAATTTGCTCATACAAGGCTTTGTTTCCGAGAAAATTGAATTTAAATATTCGTTACAAACTGTTACTTCTGCTCATACTTTTACGTTGATAAACAGAATTGAAGTGTCAAAATATCGTATCACCGGTCCATAACTCTCCGATTTAAAGAGCAAAGATTTGTACGTGTTAGCAGACGTTACTTTCAATAATTCGATTAGCAATGTAAATTTGAATTAAGGAAATCGTTGATAAATGCATTATCGATACTTTGTCATGAAATTAGTATCGTTTATTGGTGCAAACGTAAAGCCGAGAGCACACGTACTCGACAAATTTTCAAACTTATTTTTCTCGAAAACAAAGCTTCTTATGAAAAAATTTCATTCCACATTTTTGATTCAGGTTTTCACGTAGAATCACCCTGTGCTCGTTTGTATCACCAATTGCGGGACACCCTGAATATTTTTCACGAGAAAGAATAAATATTTATTATGAAAAACATTGAATTTAAAGAACTCGATATGAAGTTCAACGAAGTTAGAACTTGTATGAACAACATTTTCTGTCAAACAATCACACAGATGATTTATTCTACGTAATGAATTATGTCTCTTTATTTTATAATTTGTAGCTTCATACTTGACCCAGAAGCAGAAGGAGACGTCGCAGACGGTGATTAGCATCAATGGAGCATGCGACATAAGTGCGAGAATCGATGAGAAGAGTATCATCGATTCTGTTAAGTTCCAATAGAAAAATTCCAAGGCAACTAGTGTGATGAAAAATCCACAAATCCCAAATTCACGGACCTGGTGCAGGAACAAACTGCGGTATCCTTTGGGCAAACCTATGTTCTCCATCGTTTGGTCGCATGATTCAACGAGGACAATTACTTTTCCCAATGTCTGTACGAGAAAACACAGCAAGAATAATAAAAAGTCACGATACAAAAGAAAGTAACAATTCTCTATTTTCTGCAAAAGAAATTTAGATCGATTTTCTTTTCTTATTTTTCTGAGAGAAGTATTTCTTCTTAAAATAACACCTTTACATTCTCAAATTTGCCCTCCAAATATTCAATAATGTTCGTTCAATTTTGTGTACAGTGTTTAATTAAATTTACTGCAAATCTAGCGACTATTAATAATATCAGCTGAAGCTAAAGAAAATTTCATACAAACAGCGATCTTTGCGTTACTAAAAAGAAAACAGCGACTCCTTATTTCTCTCGAATCGAGAATTAAATATCGCATAAGATCGTTCAAAGAGGCGTTTAAATCGGTCCATTTTCTTCGAAGTTTTCAAAGTCACCTTCATTTTCTTTTACATAAATATAACCGTGCAGTCTTTTTTGGCTATGAGTTAATGGTTTTTGAGACGAATTTAACGAGTAAGATAAAAAATATTTGTTTCGTCTGAAGAAATGATACGGCGAAGATAGATATACAGGAAAAAGTGATTTTGTTTTCTAATTTTAAGCTTCAAATTTACATAAATTCAGTGTGCGTTCAAAATGGTGCGCCATCAGTTGCGATACATTCACGTAGACGGCAAATAAACAACTGCTATAGTTCTTTCTATAACATCTGCACTTTTTTTTCTTATTGTTAGGATATTCTTTTACTAGGATACTTGTTTTACTGTTTCGTTAGTTCAAAAGAAGAAAAAGATATTTTACGATGTTCGCCGAATTCGCTGAGTAAAATATTGTAGGCTTATCTAGAAAAAATTGAAGATGATCTCGAAAACTTAAAAAAAAATGTACTATAATCATCTTAAAGACCGCTTTGAACCGTGTTGTGTGACAGAAGAAAAATTTCGATCGGTCCACCAACAATAAAATGATCTAAGGTGATCACATTAGACGGTTCACCCTGTAGGTTAACCCTTCGTAGGCAATCTCGGTCGTTAATGACCCAAGTAAAATTTCACCCTTACATTTCTTTCAAACGAATTTTTATCACTATTGAAACAAGTTTTAAACATATGACTTAACGAACAATTGTATAATGTAGTAGAGACTTCGACAAGTAGCCCGAAATTTTTTCACATTTTTTTAAAGCCTGGAACGGTAAAGCAATTAGACTTGGACATAAATATTGTAACTGTTTGCCTATGGAGTGTGAAAAATATATTTGCCTACGAAGGGTTAAGAACAAATGAAAAATTGTTATCGATTCACTGGTAATGGAAGGAATAAAGGTGGACACGTTACGCGGTTCATCCGGAATATTTCAACGAAAAAAATGTCATTTTAATGTAAAGTTCCCTATACGTAATTCAAATTATCGCCATAAAATTTACTTGTTGTATATTCTGAACAGATTGCAAATACTGAGTTGGCCAATTCTGATGTTGGATGTTTCCTTGAGAGATCGTTTTTGCTGTTTTTAAAACAGAACACTGTTCGTAACCTACATACAAAACGCATGTACGGTCTGAAAGTTAAGATTTTAACGTGAAATTTAAAAAACTGTTCCTTATGTCTATAGAAATTTTTTCAGTGTTTATTTTGATTTGAAGCTTTTCTATCTTCTTAAAGGTGAAAATACGGTACAATCAGCAAACAGGATTTCTTATGAGCACGGGGATAGTGTTCATAAGTTGTTCAAAAAAGCTTCGTGCTGAAGATTTTGGTCTTACCGATAAAAAAAATAAGTAGTAAAAAAAATCTAACCAAACATATATATAACGAATGTTTTCTTTTTAAATTGCACGTTAAAATCTCGGCTTTTAGACTATACACGCGTTTTATAGATTACGAATAGCCTTTTGGTTTAAAAACAGCAGAAACGATCTCTTACGGAAAAATCCGACATTAGAATTGGCCAACTTTATTCAATTTAAATAAGAAAAAGAAAAAATTTAGCCAAACCTTCTCAATTTTAATTGCAATAAAATTGAAAAAAAAAGTGGCAAATTGATGAGCTTACCTTTGCAGTAATCCTACTGGTAACCACCAGCGCGCCCATCAGCAATACATTTAAAAAAAAAATCGTTTGGAACATTTTACGACTTGCTTCCACCGCGTGCGACATAAGTAGTATCTCGTAAAAAGGCAAAGAGAATTTGCTAACAGAGATGAATAACACTAAACAAAACAACGTGTACGCGTATTCGATCATTTTCGATGGTTGCTTCTTTTCAAACTCGAATATACCCATTCCAAATATAAAATTCACTATTAACAACGGTTTGATCGCTTGTCTGATCGTTTTTAGCTCGGACATCGTGAGTAAGAAAGAAAACTGGACGAACTTTCATGCTTTACTGTCTCATCACCTGCTCACGTTACGTTTTCCGAACGATCTATTAGATTATTATAGAGATAAGGAAATTAAATAGGCAGCTAAGTAATAATGGTCGCGACAATTGCTCCTCCATATGTTGATCGATATTATTACGACGATGAAATTGTTATCAGGAATGGTTATTAATATTTCAGAAGCTCGAAGTTCATCGCTTAAAGGTCTAAGAAGTGGCTTCGTGAAATGTTCTTGGGGTTAGTGGTTCTGGAGGGAAATTTTGGTCTGGCTAGTTTGAAAGAGGCAAATTCTCAAATAAGTACATTAGGAATTTTTTGTAGAAATCGAAAGGGAATCGTCTAATTTCGAGGAAATAGTCATAATTTAATCTGGAGGAAATAATTTTAATTTAACTTTTTAG
>NW_017100737.1:193444-194281 GCF_001263275.1 Habropoda laboriosa | reverse complement strand
AGTTTTGAGGAAATATTTTTAAAACTTCATTTTGAAGAAATTATTTTCTTAATCTTTAACGTTACCATAGTAATGAAAAGGTTTGGATTGTAAGTGACTAAGAAATTCCAAAAGAATTATTTGCGAATTTTTGTTTGAAGAGTGAAACCTTTGGAAGAAAAGAATTTGTACTTACTGTTTGAAGGATTTTGGAACGAGGATGTTTTATGACATTTTTGAACTGCCAGAGATTAATAATTGAAGAAATTACGAACTTAGTAAGTGGGTGAAAAAATACTATTTTATTACGGATGATTTCTTTCATTATTTTTTAGAAAATTCTCCTTATATTTAATTTTGTATTACAACGAATATTCGAATAAATGTGAAATCATTCATTTATACTATAGACGGTTTGGTTCCACTGTATCATAATCACCAGATAAGTCGCCACGAAGCTTATACACTGGAAAAATTCATTAAAATTAGCCTGATTGCATTTATGTGAAATACAGAAATCGTGTGAAATTATACTAACGTCGCGAATGAAGGAGTAGTTCAATCTAAAGTAAGCAGATTTCGATTTTCCAAGTTGAGTGTGAGACATTTGCAAAGAGAATTGAAGAATCTACGAACAAATTTCGATTTTTACAATGAAATTTCCACGAATTATCAATATAATTAAGAAATATTATGTTCTTTTCACCTCGTCTTTCAATTCAGTGTCTATATCGTACACAGAGCAAGCATGAATGATTTCTATTGTTCTGTTAGCCTGAAAATCGGACAAATCAAATAAAAAACAATTTTTTTTATATTATCGACAGTTTAATATTAAATATTTAATATTAATATTCT
>NW_017100737.1:155031-193432 GCF_001263275.1 Habropoda laboriosa | reverse complement strand
TAAAAATATCTTAACACTTTATATGGAGAATTTGTATAGTATGTAACAAACGTTCCCGAAATTTGTTAGTTTAAAAATTCGAATATTATTGAAAGTTTAATAATTTTAATAGTTCAAAAAAGTTTATTCAATATATTGTGATAGGATAGAAAATAGTAAAAAGGAAAGCATGACACTTTGAAGCAAAATGCATTTATTAATCTACATATATCGTGTTATCAAATACTATTTCTAAAAAAACTTTTTTCATATGCACTGCCGTTCATTAGTATTAGGACATCCATTATGTTCGTACAATAAAGTATTACATGATAACAGACTGAACAATTTTTTGGGAAATTTTAATAATTTTAGGTTTGCTTCACATTCAGTAAGTGTTCTAAAAACGTTTGGCGTACACGGCACTCATCTCGAAAAGGTCCGTATTTCTCAGTAACAAAAACGATATTAAAAGATTTAAAGCTAATGCGTATAAGAGGGAACTTCATATTTTTATGCTAACGCAATCTCTCCCTCATTTGACCTCAAGTTTCGAAAATATCGCGTCCACGCTTTTGTGGAACAGACTGTATGCCCAAAAGATGTCTGAACGATGTCCAATGTCACAAGATATCTTTGATACTTATAAATGGGAGCGTAAGTGTTAATATTTTTTCGAAGCACTGAAAAGCCTAAATACATATGCCCAAAAGATGTCTGAACGATGTCCAATGTCACAAGATGTCTTTAAAACGTGGCGCTATGTGGTTTTAGAAACGTCATGAAAACATTTTAAAGACGTTATTTTTATATGTCGTTAGAACGTAACGGACATCTCTAAAACGTCATGTTTCTACCGGAGGTGGACGTCAAATGTAATGCTCGGTCCACGAACAGTTCGCAAACAGAATGCAAGCAGTTACAAACCTCTCCTTTGCAGGTTCTTTGATGAACCGCTGCTCACGAAATACTGCCAGCGAACATAATTCGCGAACTGCTCGCAAACCCCAGTGTAAACCCGGTATAAAAAGCGCAGTTAAAGTAACAACGACATCGAACCTCGTCTGTTTTAAAACTCTTTCGTCCTTGCGACTTTGGATTATCTGAATATCATTTCAAAGACATACGCTGAATTTGTTTCTTTTTTTCTATACTTTTATAGTACCAAAACAAAAATATAGCATTTCATTTAAAAAATAAGAGGTGACTTTACTTAGTATGACCCTTGAAAAATTGAAGGTAAAGATTTTTTGAAAAAATGACGATAAATGTCTCGTTAAATTTTTGTCCTATCACATACCATTTGGTATTAAGTTACAGTCAAGGACAGGAATATGTGGACACTACATAACGTGTAAAAAAATTTGGAAAAACTGCAATTAGTCGGAATCGCGAAGAAAATAGCAAAGGTCGTAATGAAAATTTAGAAAATACATTTTGTAGATCTATGTGAATTATATAAACTGCAATTAGTCGGAATCGCGAAGAAAATAGCAAAGGTCGTAATGAAAATTTAGAAAATACGTTTTGTAGATCTATGTGAATTATACACACGCTGAAAATTTCATCGATATCGGTGGATGGAGAAACAAGCGACAGGCATCGAAAGATGTAAGAATCTTCAGATTTATTACAGTTTATAGGTCGAAAGTGGTGAAATAGTGCGATTTTCACAATATTTAACCGTTTGTAGCTCATAGCAACATTAACCAATTTCGATGAAATTTTCAGCATGCGTATAATTCACATAGATCTACAAAACGTATGTTTTAAATTTTCATTACGAGCCCAGATTAAAAAAGTTGCAAACAGTGACCTTTACAATTTTCTTCGCCATTCCCACAAATTGTAATTTTTGCCAACTTTTTTGTACACGTCATCTAAGTAAACTAGTCCTTCTAACTTCTCATGAGAAAAACTTAAGTTGTTTGGCCGAATTTTAAAAAAGTTACTCTATTTTGAAGGGTTTCCACATATTTCTGTCCTTGACTGTATTATCAAACGGTACTTATCGTCAGGCACCCTCAATATCTGGGTACCTTCTTTGAATATCTCACCTGATTCGTCGTGTACTCGCAATTATAGCTCACTAAGGCGATCTTAACGCAATAGCTCAACACTTCTATGAGTAACACCGTTATCACGCTCAATTTGGACAGAAACGTTTCTGGTTTGTAGACCTCCGTGTACAAGTAGTAAAGGATGATAGTGATGTACGTCAACGTCATCGCTACGTACACTATTAATTGCCCGTTGAAAATCCGATTCACCATCTTCGACACTCCGCAAAGTTGCAGATGCACGAATCTTGAAAATTTTGCAAATAATCAAATCGGAGCTAATTTTTGTAAGAAGTGCAAATACTTTCGATTTACCTGATTTGTTGAAGTAAGTGGACCTTTTTAACGGATTGCGACTCGTGTTTTATATTCAGAGGATGACTCAAAGGGAGCACACGTGAACGATGAATAGAATGTTCAGACAACCATCTGTCCAAACGAAATCGTTTGTTCAAAACATTCGATTTTTCCACGACTGTGTCTTCCGTTTTTATCTGATGACCCTCCACGAGGAATGTTCTGAGAAGTTCGTTTGTCTGCTTGAACCTGTGTCCCAGCCAACTGTGACTCGCAGAAAGTGACAAAACTTTGGTTAAAACAGTGTTTTCGAGTGAAATGGGATTAAAGAAATTTTTCAAAAAAGGTAGTATTAGCCATAAGGCGCATTAGGCGCAAGCTGGTGCCTCACTCTCTGTGGGGTTACATTTTAAAATCTTGCTTCTCACAAACAACAATATAAAAAACAGCCTAGTTATGTTTGCAAAACAGAATACTTATTTTTAAATATTAAATTCATTTGCAGGAGAACGGAAAGGAAATTTACGAGGGTCCGCTATTCATCGAGAGGTCGACATCGACGGGAATTTCTACGGACCGATAATTTATTAGAACGAGTTATTATGGAAACTTAAAAATAAATGTGTATCAATTTGATTAACTGAAATAGACTTGTTGCGCCTAGGACCTCCAAAAGTATAAATGTTGCCCTGAGTATTAGCTTGGACAACCGTGAGAAACAATTCAATAAACAAAAGGAATAGAGGACCACATAACACCGAAAGAACTTCTATATCAAATAGACTTGTTGCGCCTAGGACCTCCAAAAGTATAAATGTTGCCCTGAGTATTAGCTTGGACGACCGCGAGAAACAATTCAATAAACAAAAGGAATAGAGGACCACATAACACCGAAAGAACTTCTATATCTCTGGCGAGCGGGCAAAAGAGTTAGTTTTTCAGAGAAGCACTTATCATATAGGTATGTATTACTATTAGAATCTCAGATAAAAAAGCGTGAAAGAAGTGAAATTGCCATTTTTTGTTTTGACTATAGATTGTTTACAGATAAAAAGACCAGATTAAGTTCTATCTATTGTTATCATCAACTTCATTTTTTTTCAAAAATGGACTTGCTCCACGTTCAAAATAAACGGCTCATATTTAAATTGTTAATCGAGGCCTTGTGGTCAGAACCGTGTCCAATCGTTGTTAAATTCCGAGGTTTCGCCAGCATTGCAGTTAGCTTAATCAGGGTATCGAGACTCACCGATAATGTTTTTGTATAGAATTGTGTGGAAATGATTTTGATTAAATACATTAGTTTTTGAAGAAACACTTTCATTAAAGAAAAAACAGGATATTTGGGGTATTTGAAAATCTAATGCCATAATTTTCATTCTTTCACTTTTACAAATGTAAGAACTTTCAAAATTTCCAGTCTGTTATTTTTACAATTGTACAAAATTTCAGAATCAAAGAAACACAATTTATTTCATCTTGTCAACTTTGAATTCCTATATCCTCAGATCTATAAACGAGACTTTAGCGGTTTCCTGGCTTTCAAGCAATGAAAATAAGAATTTTGAATTTCTAAATGTTATAGAAATTCAGCAAACGAACGTAGGGTTAAGTTAAGGGTGAAAATTGATCGAGAAGGGAATTGCAATAAAAATAAATGAAAATTTGTAACGAAGCATTTTCACACGTTTATGAATACACATATATTTACGTACTATACGTATATCTTGAAATCATAAAGAACAATTGACGCAACATTTGTTCCGTACACGTAGCTGAGAGTAGAACACAAGTGATACAGATACAGCGTTTGTCCAAACGATACTAGCCATTTTATATAGATCGTAGACAGTATGAATGCGCTCAGGAACCAGAATAATCCAACGAGCACTACGTGAATGTACAGCGAGCGATACTCGACCGCGCATCCCAGTTTTTGCAGGTTCTCGTCCACTTTGTCGATTTCCTTCATCAACATCACCGTATTCTGAACAAAAAAATAGAAAAAAAGGAAGCAATTTGTTGGAATAAATCTGGAAAGATTGAAATGAAATGTGGATAACAATTTTTTTTTTAATTTAACTCTTGATAAACCCACCGTTCAATTTGATTTAGTATTTTTATATTTTCACAAAGTTTCATTTACTACAAAGTTTCATTTCGACAACATTTTACTTAGTTACTACGTATTTCCATATTTTTGCAAAATTTCACTTAGTAATTTCACATTTTCATTCATGATTCAGCGAAAATATGGAAGACATATGAAAGTAAGGTTTTGTAAGAATTCTTATCGTTTAAGATTCCACCTTGCAAAATTTGAAAATTGACAAATTCCTCGAAATTAAAGAAATATACCAACATTAAGGGAAAAGAATAACAGTTAGTTGTGTCTGAAGTTATAGTAAAATGGGCACCACAGGCATAAATTTAAAATAGAAAAATATATAAAAAATTGATATAGAATTTAAAATAGTAAAATATTGAGTATCGGGTGTTCTTTATTCTTTGTACATATGTAAACAAAAGAAGAATGAATTATTTACCTTGGAATGGTAGAGACTTAGTATTGCCAAGATTAAAAATCCAATGATAAACACGTACTTCAGAAAAGTGATCATGGCGCGTTCACTGTTATATGGCATTTGATGCAGCATGTATGTGTCAAAATTGTATTTGGTATAAGTGTACAGACAGAGGATAAAAATATCGTACAGCCAGGAACACACAAATTTGAATTTATTCTTTCTCCAATCTTGAAAATTTCGCAGGGATGTTATTTGACTAATTCTAGTGATCACGTTGGTCGCTTCCTTATAGCTGTTTATCTTCTTCATTCTGTTCTTCGTTTATTTATACTATTAGAACGACGGAGAATTTTCCTTTCGGGAGAGAAATAATTTTCGCGAATACTTATATCGTAGGAATGTTTAGAAAATTTAACGATTTTTCTCAGACAATCTTTGTATATCTTTTCGACGAACTTCTTCTATTTTAAAATTCTCAACATTGATTACCTCTTCAATTTTCCACTCATCACACCTGTCCACTGCATGATCTTTTCACTTATATTCAACATTCAACTCACAAATGATCGTTGAAAAGAATAATAGTAAAAAGGAGAATTCAAAAATGGTTCACAAAGTGCACCGATATTTACTTTACAATTTTCACAATCAACATTCCTCTTACTTTGTATAATATTGCACAACTTTGCTATTATGTAATTTCCGATGTGATCACAATTCGAATTTTATTGAGATGAAATAAAAATTCGTTGGAGAGAACGGCGATATCGTCGCGTCTCGCTTCCTCGTTTCACTATGAGAACGTGGATGACGCTAGAATTCTGTGTACATTTGTGTAATTGCGAAAAAGAAATATCTTGTTGAGTGAAACGCGTTTAGAGAATGATAAGAAAGTTAATTCATTTGCGTTCACCACGGCGATTATTCTTATCGAATTGTACGCGGTGTTCCATATGATTGCGATCACTCTAGAAGATTGCTCGAAATTTGTTATTCAGTAAAGTGACAAAATATTAACGCCATGTACACTCTTCGATCACTATACAGGGTATCTAATTCAACCCTTGTGTAGGTAATCGTTGCTTCGAGCTTTGATATTTAAAATTGTTTGTATAAATTTTTATTTCGAAAACGTACACTACCGTGCATAAGTATTTGGACACTTCCATATTATTCGAAATGCTGGAAATATACTTTGAATAAAACTCTCTAATATAGTTTTGGCTTACGATCTTATCTCGGGCGACTATATAATGTTTATAAATACCAATGAAAATAACATTTGACATGAATTAGGATAGATGAAAAAGAAAAAACTGAAATTGGTTAAATTATAAAATCGGAAAAATTATTATCCCAATGTGTTGTGCCAACGGTCAAACATGGAGGTGGTAATGTAACGACTTGGGGATGTTTTGGTGCAAATAAAGTGGGCAATTTAGTAAAAATAGACGGTAATATTAATATTTATTGGTAAGTTTATTACCTTACCGTTTAGAACCTTTTAATTAGATCGCATCCAGTGTCCAAATACTTATGCACGGTAGTGTACATCGACGTGAAAATGTCCAAAACCGTTAAAATTACGTATAAAAATTTTCTCGCCCCTAGAGAAAACAATTAGGTCATCTGTCTTACGTGGCCCAACCTGCAGTATAGAGTGAGTTGTCCTAATATGGAATACGTGCCCAATATGAAATACCACGATATTAAAAAATCCTGGCTTTGCCATCCATAAGCAGTAAATACAATCGGTTGCGTTTCTTCTTTATTTCAACTAGTGAGCATATGCAGAGATTATAAAGAAGCACGTGTTTGCAAATGAATATTGAAGAGAAACCCACAATCCCAGTTTTTGCGTAGGAATTTTTAAACTGATATTATACATAACTCGTTAATACAATATTTCTGAAAACACAAGCAACAATGATTTTCCTAATATGGAATACCTAGAGGAGATCAATGTCGAATATTTCACATTAGAGACCATGTATGTTTAATTCCATTATGACTAACAATAAGTGAAACGTGTTTTCTGTTCCTTAGATGTCGTCTATCGTACAAGTTAGAAAGAAATAGAAAAAAGGAGGTATTTATAGAGAAATACAAGCGGTTGTAGATTAAAAAATTGGATTTTTGGATGTGCAGAAGACATATTCTGTTTTTAGAGGAATTTTGTTTCGTTTTATAAAAAAAATTAAAGGAGAACCCAAATCTTTCGATTGAAGCAATTGTAAACAATTCTTTGTAATTTCGTATAAAAAGTAACAAATTTTATATTTTTAAAATAAAGATAATTATCAGACAAGTTACTTACTTATTTATATCCTACTTCCCATCTTCAAAGGAGTAAATTCGATAAAATATGGTATTCGATATTAGGCGAAAAAAGTATCTCATATTAGGAGCACCATCAGCCAAATATGGGAAATGAGGATCTCAGTAAAAATAATAAATACTGTCTGAACCCTTATTATATTTTAAATTTGTCTATTACCAGTCTAAATAGCATAAAATTTCCTGCAAAACCATAATATTTAAGTTTATATAAAAGCATTGTAAATAGGTAAAATATGTGCATGAAGAAAAGTATTCCATATTAGGAGTTTTAGCAATTTTCACTCTTGTCGAACAATAATAGTGAAAAATTCGTTTCACACGAAATTTTCTTTCGATAGGAATTATTGAAAAAAATTGAGAAGGTGTTTCGAAATGAAAATGAATGAAAATACAAGTTAATATCAGAGTAATAGAGTGATACAAGGTGTTTCTCGTTTTGTCTCAGGTGTCGCGACGAAATCAATACTCGTATCGAACTCTAAAGTTCAATGTCTTCCAGTTCATGCTCTTTCGTCGACTTTGTTCGATATTTTTCATAAAAATTTTTGTACTAATTTGTCATTTTATTCGTCGTTTTATCTCACACTTTACTCCGTTTCTTTTTCTTGCGAATTTTACTATACGAAGAAAGTGAAATTTTAATTAAACTTCAATTATTTCAATGAATTTCTTCTTTTTTATTTTCAAAAAGAGAAGATTTTGGGATAATTTTTGTTTTCGTATAGAATCGAAAAAATTTCTTTTCAATTTAATAATATTATTGTAATCATTAAATAACGTATTAATATATCGTGCATTTTATTTTTCGAAAATTATTTCATTACGTTTTTTAACAACGAACCTTGTATTTTTCCTAAAAAGAAAGAAAAGGAAACTCGTTTTTCTAACACGTTTCAATTAAACCAAGGGAAAATTCTATAAAAATTCCATTTCCATTAGTCTTGTACTCGGAATGCCCCGAAATGGGAAGAAAAATGGAAAGAAAAAGCGAAATCGATGAGCCGTGAAGTTAGAACACGTATTGTCGAGTTCCTGGCTGAAAGTCTGTTCCATTCGATGATGGCCAGTAACTAGAGAGCTAGAATGTGAATTCGATTGCAGGACTATGAGACCAGAACGGTGGATTTGGGATACGTGGACCAGTGGGGCGCGTGGATCCCTCGGGGATCGAGCTAATCCACGGAACGAGATTGATTTAAGAGATTCTATTGGGCTTTCGGGCGATTTCGAATAGCCGCACTCGAGTATTGTTCAAATATTCACACTTGAAACAATTGACATGTGATAAAAATGATAGTATTTTAATTTATATTTTATAATTGAAACAATTAATTTTTTTCTAGCGAAAGGAAAGTTTGAAGGGAAATACAGCCGTGGGGGAACATGTGGAGAGAATTTAGAATCGAACGTATAGTTATTTCTATTGTATTGAAAATATTAGAAATAATATTAAATAAAAGTATATGGCTGCTATTTATTGGATCAGTGTTGAAAAAAAATTTTAATCGATATTTTAAATAAATGGTCAGTATTTAAAATAAAACATCAGTACCTCGTGTAAGCGGTCAGTATTACATCGATTAATACAAAAACTGTCAGTATTTTCATGAAAATATTAGTAAACATAATAATTTGTCAGTATTTTAAATAGATGGTCAGTGTGTATAATAAAATATCCCAATCTAACTCAACGTAACCAAAAATTTTAATTTTATTGACCAAAAAACGAATTAATACTGACAAATAATTATTTACACCGACCAAAATATTTATTTTTACTGACTATTTATTTAAAAAAAATACTGACCAAATAAATGAAAGTGAAAATATATTAGAAAATATAATAATTTAGGTAGTTGTTATTGTTGAGACTTAAGTATTCCGACGTTTCACAAGCATTACAGCTCACTTCATCGGGGTTCGAATGACACGCCGATAGTGACACACTGTGAGCTCCTTTGAATAGTTTTTCCATAAGGACACGGCTTACGCCCGGAAGCTTCAACAACAATAACTGCGCAATACTGAGCTGCAAAAGCCTCAAATTTTTGATAATAATTTAAGTTAAGAAACTAATTAGAGTAGTAACCTAATTAGATGTTGTACAAGTAATCCGTGTGTAAAGGGTTAAAAGATTGCCAGAGGAGAATAAATATACCGGGTGAACCGCGTAACGTGATCACTTTAAATTATTCTTTCTTCGAAAGATTTGCATTTATCTACAAAAAAAACTGCAGGTGACCTTGAAAATTCCGAAGGAAAGAGACAACTGATAAAAATTATAGTACCATATGAAAAAAAAAATTTCGATCAGTCCACAGATAACGAAATAATTTAAGGTGATCACGTTCACCTGGTTCACCTTGTGTAACACAAATTATTGTGGAAATTTCTTATTTCCTGTAGTCCCATTATTATACTTAAAAAGAGCAACGAAAAGACACAAAGGTAGTAATTTTACATTAACAAGGAAGACGAGAAATTTCATTTTGTAATAAATGAATACATTGAAATGTTAATATTAAAAACGAAGTTATGTTAATTCGATCAAAGTATCTACAAAAGATTGGATTACGCGCATCCATAAAATATGAAGAAAGTTAAAAAGTGAGATGATTAAGATGGTTTGATTCAGTTGCTATGCCGGATGGCACGCAATTAGGCTCTGCAAAAATATAGAATGATTCCTGGCCGTTTCAGGCCTCGAGGACGTGGTTCAAGTAAGCGATGTAGCAGATGGCCAGCCGAAGGATCTCGATTTTCGAGAGCTTCTTGTCTGGTGGCAAGGTTGGCAGCAGCTTTCGAAGCTCCGCGAATGCTAGGTTGAAAGCTTCCACTCTAACTCTTTCTCTGTGAACAATAAACAATCAATGCTTGAAGTAGTCATTCTTGGAGAAAAAAAGATGTGGAAGTACTATTCGTTAAAGTGAAAGTTTTAACTCAGTTTTTTAGGAGAAACTAAAACTACTCTGTGAATTGAAAGCTTTAGGTGATTTTAAAGAAGTTCCTCAACTAATTGTAAGCACAGATTGTTAATATTGTATAATAGTGTATAAAGCAAATAAGAAGAATAAAAATAGAAGGTACGAAATGATTAATATTAAACGACGAAAAATATCATTATCGAAGTGTTGATAGTTCAATACGTTAATTTTTCTATGGAAATTATTGAAAATATTGGAAATATTATTTACCGTTATTTTTAATATCAGTCTTGATATAATATTCAGAAAATTGTCAAGAAATTTATACTTCACTTTTCTTAATAGCTCAATACGTTAATTTTTTCTATACAGGTTCTGTCAAAATTTATACCATTTCTGTGGAAATTTGTTTGAAAAATATTAGCCTTAATACTCAGAAAATTGTCAAAGAATTTGTACTTCACTTTTTTCAATAGCTCAATACCGTAATTTTTCTCTACATAGGTTTTTCTCAAAATTTACACGATTTCAGTGGAAAGTTAAGAAAATATTAGTCTTGGTACTTGGAAAATTGTCAAATGATGAAAAATGTAAGGATCAAAGTGGTCTTTTATCAATTTTACCTTGTGGCGTGCGCAGTTCGATACTTTTGCGTCGCTCTCCTGCGTCTTCGTCTTTCCTCTCTCGAAAGAGTGCCGACACCATGTGCACCAACCCCGTTCACGACCACCCCGTGTCCACCGTTCGCCATTTTCTTTTCGATCGATAGGAATTCGCGAGATTAAATGCTGATTCCTTTTCTTCTTCAACGAACAGTTCCCTCAATTCCCTCGCGAATAAAAATCCAAATGATAAAAACAGGAAGTTGATAGTGGAGCGTCCATTTTCACACTTCGTCTCTGTAATTCAATATTGAACACGATTAATAAATAACCAAGCAAATTGTCTCTACATTTCTATTAAACGAAAAATTTTTCGAATCTCAAGGGAACGTAGAAATTCAGAGTAAAAGGGTCCTCCTGGGGAATAAAAGGAAAAGGTAATAAGTTGACCAAATATTTACTATACAGATATTCTGCACGTGTGTGACAGCAAGTTAGGGTGAAGAGAAAGGGTTAATTCTCGCGAGTATCCTTAAGGTACCACGTTTCGTGAAATTTTCCCTCTGCAAGTTCTTACATTAATAACAAAGTTATAGAAATAATTAAAAATAGAGATAGACGATGCAACGAATAAAATGGAAATAAAAGAAAATGTTAAGAGAAAGGGTTAATTCTCGTGGGTATCTTTAAGTTATCGCGTTTCGTGGAATTATTATATTTAATGGCAAAGTTATAGAAGTAATGAAAAATGGAGATAGTCAGTTGGACGAATGAAAGGAAATGGAAGAAAATATCGAGGACGAATAAATCGGCGAAGCGAAGGGTAAACTGGAGGATATTAAAGAAGGAATAGTTGCAAAGCTCATGGGGCTCTTAAATTCCTTGCAATTCGACGGAAACCGACGAAAGGTGGCATTCTATTATTCAGAAAAACTTGCCATCCCTGTTCAATTATTAACAGTGAACAACCCTCGGTCTCGTTCGATCTGATTCTTATGGTAAACCAGCAATTCGTATGGACATCTTCTCGCGGTTCCTTTAATATTTCAAAAAATCAACCAGATTTCGGTGTCGTTTCAGTTTTATTGCTCCGCTATTCCCTCGACTTTTACATTTTCAACGCGATCGAATATTTAAATTGCAGTTCTTTCAGCTGAACGAAATACGAGGGTAGGTTTTCTATATCTGCTTTTCCTCTTTATTTCAAACTGTTCGAAACTATGGTACGTGAAATATGTGGAAAATTTGGAAGGAGAATAGTTGAAAGAACTTACTAAAGAATCACTGTACAATTTTCGTACGCTTCTTCGAAGAATCTTCAAGTTTTTTGTGACGATTCATTATCTCTTTCTTCGTCAATTTTGTTCAGTTTCATAGGTCGGCGTTCTGTTTCTGCAAAAATGTGTCACTCTTCCTTTATTGTATATTTATTAAGATCGTAGTAAGACATTTTTCACCCTTTTCTCGTTCTTGCAACTGAAGTTTCCTTTTACTTGACAAATCACTAAAGTCATTGTCAAATATACCTTGACTGATTTTTAAATTAACTCTAAAAGACCTTGATACGATCTAAAATATTCTTAAATAGCTGTCGAATGACCTTAAGTAACAGTCAAACAACTTTAACGACTATATTCTGACAAACATCTTCCATCCCTTATTGTTCTTACAACTTCACCGAATTTCTTTTTTTTTTGGAGAAATCATTAAAATTCCAGTGAAAAATATCATTACTCAAAAATTACAGAGTGGCTGATAAGTCGTTAATAATTGAATTCAATTTTATAATTGCTCATAATTATATAAAATATGATGACAAATGAATTCAATTTTAAAATGGAAAATATTATGGCAAATGAATACAATTTTTAAATGATAAAAGGACTTAACGACCAACCTGTAGTTTTTGAATGATGATGTATTTGACAGTAATTTTAACAATTTCATCGATTCATTTGAACGATTAATAGGATTTTCAAATGGTAAATATTATAGCGAATTGAATTGAATTTTTAATTGGGAAAATAACTTTATAGAGCATCCTGTAAGTTTGAATGACGATATATTTTTCAGTAATTTGAATGATTTCAATGATTCATTTCAAATCGAATTCAATTTTTAAACGGGCCACCCTGTCCACATCGATACCTTCACACTCTTTACGATACCGCGAAAGAACCCAATTATTATCGACAAGATATCATAAGGAAATATTTATCGCACTTTAAACACATCACATTGTCATCTTCACTCCCAATTATTTCCATCAACTTCACTAATACAATCCTTTCTTCTACAAATGTACCTTTAAAAAAAATCTCCTTCACTCGGTGAACCAGTTGAGGACAATCACTGCACGAGATCAACGACGTCTCTGATAAGATCCCTTCGCCTCGTGGGTAGGATGCGTCGCTGGTGGAGCAGGTTCAAGGATCATCTCTCGGTTCCTGAAACCACGCCTCTGAGACGCATCCTTTCGTCCTTTAGCCTTCGTTTCGCGTTCGCCAGTCTCTCTCGTGCAGCATCTCCCTGGTTCTCCAATGAAATCGCGGGAAACGGGGGGGGTGAGACCGCCCTAAACTGGCCGCCATTGCGTTTCCGCTCCTCGTGGATGAGAGGACGCGAATGGGTGGACCATTTTATCGATCATGCGAGTTGCTCGTGGGTAGGATGCGTCGCTGGTGGAGCAGGTTCAAGGATCATCTCTCGGTTCCTGAAACCACGCCTCTGAGACGCATCCTTTCGTCCTTTAGCCTTCGTTTCGCGTTCGCCAGTCTCTCTCGTGCAGCATCTCCCTGGTTCTCCAATGAAATCGCGGGAAACGGGGGGGTGAGACCGCCCTAAACTGGCCGCCATTGCGTTTCCGCTCCTCGTAGATGAGAGGACGCGAATGGGTGGACCATTTTATCGATCATGCGAGTTGAGCTACTCTTGCATGCTGGAAGAGGAAATTTGGCATAGTGGAATATTTGGTAAACTGAAGGGTTTCAAAAAACATAACGTTTCAAGTAGCAAAGAGTATAATTTTCAGGAGAAACGAGAAACGAACAGATTTGTTGTAATACCGGATGTTCTAGTTTTTCCGATCAAACTTTGTCAGTGTGTTCCATGAGCATAAGGAAGAAGAAAATGTGATATAAACATGGGTCGTTTGAAGATTTATTGAAAATTTATAACAATAATACGATATACGAAGGGAATTATAACGGGTGTGCTGTTAGTATGATATAAAATAGGAGTAAATCAGCGATATGTGCAAGGTGTGTTTACGAATTGAGGTCGCTGAAGTTGTTAAATGTAACTTTTGCCAGTGTCGTCCCTGTCTCGTATCATAGTATTTCGTATTTTTATTGGAACTTTTTAGTAAAGCTTCAAACGATCTACGTTTATATAACATTTTTCTCTTACATATACCCATAAAATATACTGGCAAAGTTTGATCGGAAAGAACTGGGACACCCTGTATATATGTATAACTGTCGTGCAATTATTGTTCAGAAAGCTGGTGTATAGGTACAAATGAATTGTGGATATATTTTCAGTGTTTATTGGTACAAAATAATTTTTATTTAGAAAATTTTCTTTTCTCCTTGTGGAGATCCTAGGATTGCAACAATTATGTACAATGGTATTTACAACGTTGAATTGAACCCTTCAATTATTTTCGGCTACTATTTTTAAAAGGAGAGAAGTGAAAAATTTCGTAATTGTTTGTCGTTGTAGAAGAATCGTAGAATAAAGATTGTGCTATGTGCAGGTAATAGAAGTGAACAGGATTCTGTGGATTTGTGTTAGGGTTTTTGAGAAATTGTTAATTTTTCTGGAAATAAGTAGTGCACGTGCTAAAATTATGCAATAAAATAAGTGAAGCATCAACCGAGGATTGCATTAAGTTTCTCATTGTATAATTCACTCCTGAATCCTTAAATTTTCATTGCTAAACTAATAATTGCAAGTTTATTAATGCACTCAGGATCGTTGTTCTTATATTCTGCTTTAGAATAAAAAAATGCCTATTAATCCTTGGAAATATGAGCATAAATAAAAATACAGATAGGCAAAATCTAAATATTGTCGAATATTTGCAATATCGACCTCCCACTGATTGTGACTATTACTCGTTGTTACTTACTAAACACGAAAATTCATATCCCTGGCCTTTAAATTGTTCACATTCCATCAACGAAAGCTTCAAAATAAACAGTAAATCAATTTCAAAGTTTGATGTCTCCATACTATATAAAAGCTCGAAATACTATAGTTACGCATAAATTATTCGGACATTCAATCACGAAAGATTGATTTCTCCATGCAAGAGCTGGAAACACTATAATTATACATAAATTTCTCGGACAAATTGCAAGGGATGGTCTTCAAAGGGTAAAATACCGCTCGAAATAATCAGATTCGTGCGATGATGTAATGTGCACGTTATGCAACACGTGTCACAGATTACATTCTTGTAATGGGAGGCTAGATGAGGCGAACCGCACTCTAATCGACTGATTCTCGATTAATGTTTCTTCTGGTTGCTGGTGTCATGAGATAGTTCACGCTTCGTTGTTCTACCCCTAACTTTTCGACGCCTTTTCTCACCCCTTCGTGGCACGTGACTCGTGCCACGCGACTTTTCAGAAGAATTGCTTGCAAAAAAGGGGCGTCCCCAAACTACCACGTCGATTTCTTCCTTATATTGTACAGGGAGTCTTTTTTAACTCTTGTGCAGGCAACCAAAATGTTCGCGGTTGTTTCAAGCTTAAATGTTTCAAATTGTTTGCATAAAGTTTCATTTTGGAAACGTGTATACCTTCACAAGAACGTGAAAAATTAGAGGAAAATATAGAAATGGGTACCCGGATGCATGCCTCGATCTTCAAATATTCGTTTTTTTCTTTACGTATTTTGAAAGGTACATATCGCAGAAATACTTTAAGTAGAAAGTGAACTCGAAATTTGAATTATCGACGAAGTCACAGCCGTTCGAACGAAACGGGTTGTGCTGCACCTAACCTAACCTAAAATTTTAAACGTGCTTTTCTCGAAACAGCAGTTTCCAAGACGGTAGGCATGATAACCGCCTCACCGTTCGTCCGATTAACTTCACATTTTACACACATGTTTTAAATAAGATTCGCTATTGGCTCACGGGGGCATTTTCTAAATAAACTGAACCACTGTTGAATAAGAAAAGAAAATGTACGGTTTTTTATATAGGAAATCACGACCATTTTCTTCAAACTGCTGTCATTGCCGCAATTTTTTTCTTTCTAAAGAACTTCCTCGTGAGCCGAGAACTACGACCCCAAAAAGTGTTAAAAAGTCGAAATTTTGACTTTGAAATCACCTCTACAATTTTACCGCATAGTCTGCACCACATAATGTTCCCCACTAAAACTTTTGTAAGAACATTTTTTCGACAGTTTTAGAGTTCCTTCTGAGATATTCCACCGTGTCCAGTTTAAAAAGACACCCTGTAGAAGCGGTTTATTTATTTCTATGAATTTTCGTGGCGTATAAAATGGAAATGACGAAAGTTCCAAGATGGATGAATGTAAAAATGGATATAAAATTTCAAGGATGTTGGAGAATGTGGTTTAGTTCGGCAAGTAAGTACCTTTCGTTTAATTCTTCACTGAAGTTTCAATTATTTTGAACGAAAATTAAGCGGCAATCAAGGGGAAGTAAAAGTAATTGAATATAACACTTGAAATTGAAAGTAGAGATATCGAGAAAGAGATTTTTTATGAAAATAAGAATTACGTCTGTTTCACGAGGAATTTTTTATTAATTTATGCTAATCTGTGAACGTGCTATGGATTGGAGAATTGTGAACACGAGGGAGCAGCACGAACAAGGTGACATCAGGAGCAAAGGGATCAATAATTCAGTGTCTGCTGGTATACGAGGACTCCTTATCGGTTGGAAGGACCATCGATTATGAGGAAAACATTGTGAGTAGAATAATGTATACTATACTATCGATAAGACTGAACATTGCAACAAAATTAATAAGTATAAAGCTTTGTAAAAAAAATTCATCAGAAGGAAAAGAAAAAAAAACCGGAAGATACCAGGTTCAAGTGAAATGTTTCTCATCTGCAAAGTTCACGGTTTTATTAGAGAATTCAATGTAGAATAATTCTAATCCACCAACGATTGAAAAAGAAAGTAAGATACATAGAAAAGCTAAAATGGTCATTGAATACAATCATTTAATAAGTACAAATTCCAAGTTATAAATTTTTATCTCAATAGATGTAAGATCCTCTTTTAAACTTTCCATTCAGACATTATTTCTGGTGCATCTGGTGAAAAATCGTTCGACCTTCTCACCACCTACAACACGAACCAGGGCCGCATTTACCACAAGGCGCAAGCTGGGGCCTCACTCTCTATGGGGCCACATTTTAAAACCTTACTCCTCGCAAACAACAATACGAAAAACAGCCTAGGTATAGTTGCAAACTAAAATACGTATTTTTAAATATTAAATTCATATTTTAAAAACAGTAGGCCGGTGAAAAAGGAAACCAAATTTGCGAGGGTCCGCTGTGCATCAGGATGTCGACATCGACGGGAATTTCTATGTCGACTTTTACTTTCAATCGACTTAAAAATAAATGTGTGTGAATTTGATTGACTGAAATAAACTTGTTCTGTTTGACGTAATGACGTTGTGCTTAGGGCCTCTAAAAGTATAAATGCGGCCCTGACACGAACAAATTCCTCATAGTGATACCATAGTTGATGTGATCGTGATCGTTCGATCAATCTTATTTACGATTCGTCTTTCTTCTTCTCGATTTTCTGCACAAAGACACGTTGATGTCCGCGTTCTTCGACCACCTTATTCTCCAAGCTCGTTTTATCTCCGTTCTGACCTCGATGTTCAGCAGACAGTAAAGAAGAGCCACGAAGGTACCCTGAGGAAAAAATGATTTGACTCTGTAAGTTACGAAATTTTTCATTCTGATTAGTCCAGAATAATTGAAATACTTGGAAAGAGGCGAAGAATTGGTCGTAGAAGAGCCATATCAGCTCTACACGATGATCTTTGTGATAAGAGAGGCCTAGAAATATGGTATAGTGAGCTCCGAATAATGGTACCAGCACCAAAGTAGATCTGGCCCACCTACTGCATGAAAAGATTTAATTTAATATTTTAAAATATTCATAGATATAAAATCATTTCAAGCAGAGATTCGATAAAAGTTCAATTCGAATTTTGTGGTTCAATATCGACAACTAATGGATAACAAAGAAGCACAAATTTCTTAATTTACCTGTACTGCATTTTCTTCCGTTGTAAATGCACCGACGTCTTGAATTTGACGAATAGAACGCGTACTATGTTGAGGAACAGCAGGAAGTTGAACTGAGACATTTTTATTTATTACTGGGCAATGTAGAACGAGGGAATTTTGAAATTAGAATCGACGAATGAAGCAATGTGGAGAAACACTCACCAAGGTTGATGTCATTATGGGAATTCGTATAAGCAGAAAGACGGAAGGATTGCCGTGAGTGGTCCAGCATAGTGTATCCTCTATGGTGGCTCGAATTATTATCCATGGAGCAACCACGAAGACCGGTAATCCTTAATTATAGACAGAAAAATTGCAGATCTTCTCTCTTTTGTAAAATATGCAACTTGGAATAATCTCGAGTAACTTTTAAATGATCTTGATGTGGCTTAAAATGTCGTTAAAAAATTAGTCGTTGAATAACTTCAGATAACTTGGAGTGATAAACGACCTCTGAAAGATCTTCGTATCGTGCAAGATAATCTTGAACAGTTTCCAAATGACCTCCAATTAACCCCCTCTAGGCTAATGATTCCATTCGTCATCATGTACTACTTTTGCATTTATATACCTACTGTGTTTCTGTTCAGAGATGTCATTTGACATCATTTTTTAGTAAGATGAACATTTTTACAAGTGGCCACACAGTTACATTTGGTGAATTTAACTATTTTGAAATTATGTTGGCAATACAGTGTTTTCCCCTTTTTGAAGAATTTAGTCAAGTTGGGCTGGAAAGTGTTAAACAAACTTAACGACAATATTTTCCCACAATCTTACCCCAGCCCATCAAGATGTACAAATTAATGGCAGCGCTGTCAGCACAAAACGCCAAGACGACCAGATTATGCAAATACAATCCTTCCATCAGGATCCAAGAATAATTCGCCACGATGAAATATTGCCAGACACTGGTGATGGCCTTGCAGATCACCATCTGGAACTGGTCACTTCAATTATACACCATTTCCCATAAATTGCTCCCTTTTCTTCTTTTTCTACACATTGAACATTTGACATGCCTACGTTTCGTTGCTTGATAAAAGCGTTCTTCTCGTCCACGGCTAATCCGATACCATTCATAAAGATCCAGTCCCTGAGAAGTGCCATAAACGCTCTCATGATGAAAGAAGCGAACAGGTGCATATGCAGCCTGTTTCTTGGATTTCGGAGCTTTCTAAACAAGGGAGAATAAATTGTTTCAACTGTAAGAACGAAGAGTTTACGAGGATAATAATTTGTGAAACAAAGTACTACCTGAGCAGAGAAAAAATGATCATCGCGATGACTAACATGGTGAAAGACGTAGCGTAACCGATTTGAGAGACGATCCTGACGATGGGTAACCATTTCTGACAAAAAAATTTTGTCAAATTTATCAGAATACTCCAAATAAGTAATTATTAGGTTGGTAAGAAATTAATGTCGGTTTTTAAACTTCATCTTTAAATCCACAGATCTCGACTTAGAATAAACTTTTTTAGCCAAAATAAGATCCATCGCAATCACCACATTTTTGTCAACAAGAAATGAGCTTTTTAATTCCAATAGCGTAAATTGCTGGTGTTCTAGAATTGATGAATTCTTTGAATGCATTCTCAGCAGCAGCTTGGTTGGCGAAGATCTTCTCTTACAAATAGTGGTCGGGGTGTTTGAAAAAGTGGTAGTCGATTAGCGATAGGTCCAGGGAATATGCTGGATGAGGCAGAGTTTCATAGCTCAATTCGTTCAACTTTTGTAGCGTTAATTGTGCGATGAAAAGAATTGCGCCCTTACAATTGGCCAATGTTGGCTTTAATCGTTGCAATTTTTTATGCATGCGCGTCCATTCGCGGCATCTTGTTCAAATGCATCGTTAATATTCCGAGTCGTTTCCGCAATTTTATGACCTAGTTTATACTCATATAAGGAAAATAATAAAATTTGCTTCCTATTCATCCTGAAGTGAATAGTCCTGAAGTGAACACAAATTAACAGTGAAAACAAAAGCATACCTACCAGCGTGTAGAGCAACATCAGCACTATAAAATGATATTATAACATAAATAGAAGAAGTAATTGTTATCTCAAAACTAAGTGTCAAAGTTTGAAAACTCCAAAACCGACGTTAATTTCTTACCAACCTAATATATTAAATATTCAATTGTATTAGGTAACTGTGCTACAATGGAAACAACTAGGGTAACAAAACCGAGTGTTTCAAAATTGTTGAAAAATTCCGTTTCCCTTGGTAAACAGAGTGTCCCGTAACTGGTGGTACAAGCAAGCAGGGGTGATTCTACGCGAAAAACTGAATCAAAAATATAGAATAACATTTTTTCATGGTAAGCTTTGTTTCCGAGAAAATTGAATTTAAAGATTCGCTACAAATTGCTGCTTCTGCTCATACTTCTACGTTGACAAACAGTGGTAATGTCACATTTCGCAGAGGATAGTGTAAATCTGCAGCTAAAAGGAAGAATCGTACAGGCTTTTACACAATTACAGTGTCAAAATATCGTATTATCAGTTCATGACTCTCCAATTCAAAGAGCAAGGGTTTGTATGGGTTAACAGACGTTACTTTCAACAATTCGCTTAGTAATGTGAACTTAAATTAAGGAAATCGTTAATAATACTTTTAAGGAAATAATTATCAATACTTTTCATGAAATTAGTATCGTTTATTGGTACAAACGTAAAGCCGAGAGCACGCGTACTCGACAAATTTTCAAACATATTTTTCTCGAAAACAAAGCTTCTTATGAAAAAGTTTTATTCTACATTTTCGATTCAGTTTTTCATATAGAATCACCCTCTGCTCGCTTGTACCACCAGTTACGGGACACTCTATGTATTTTTTAAAATCTCCTTTCTGATAATCCCTTCTGATTAAAATGTTTTTCCCTCTGACCTTTTGTCGGCAGAAGAAATGTTATTTGGTACACGGTTTTGCCCCATTCTTTCCTATATTAAATAATTAACTGTATAGGGTGTCTTACTTATAACGAACAACCAAATTATTACTTCTAGTATTGAAAGTAAGAAAAAAAGATTAATAGTACTGACAAGGGAGCGTATATTGATGAAACTTTTGCGGGAGATAGTTCACAGGAAAATATTTCACATGTATTCTTTTTCTCGGCAATTGTTCATAGCGAAATGGTGAAAAAACCCCTTTAATTTGGGGATTAGTAACATATTTTCTGGAATATTTCGAAAATTGAAGGGTCAAGAAGAAAACTTTTCTTATCATCTGTGTTTTCGAATGAGGCAATTTTTTAAATATTATAAGATTCTCTATCTGATTTCATTTCAAAACATAGTAAAGAAAAGTTTTCTCCTAGATCTTATAATTCTCGAGATATTCCAGAAAATATGTTTTCAACCCCTCACTTTGTTAGTTATTTTTTCTTACTTTCAATACCAACGGGAATAATTTACACTCCCGTTCATGAGTATCAGGACACTTATGGAATGTGAAACAAACCTGAACCATCGTTCGAAAATTATTAACATCCTGAAGAAAAATGATTCAGTGAAAATAAGGTCAAACATTCTCACGAAATTGTGTTTGAAAATGAGTTTTGTTGTAGGTCGTTGAATTTATCTCAACAACGCTTTCATATAACGTAAAGGAAACAGCTATCAATTGAAAACAGTTCGTGGTATCGTCGTTACGCGAAAACCGTTGCAAATTTAAGAAATGCATTCAAGTCATCGTGTTGAGTATAAAAAATGATGAAACTTTGCCCTGTTCTGTTTTCCTCGAAAATCTACAATTTATAAGAGAAACGTTGGAAACTAATAGCGCGATGAACATCCTGTATATTTTTACTAACCAGGGCTGCCTTTATACTTTTGGAGGCCCTAAGCACAACGTCATCACGAGGCCTCAAAAGAACAAGTCTATTTCAATTAATCAAATTCACACATATTTATTTTTAAGTTCATTGAAAGTAAATGTCGACATTTCCATAATAACTCGTTCTAATAAATTATCGGTCGGTAGAAATTCCCGTCGATGAACAACGGACCCTCGTAAATTTGGTTTCCCTTTTCACCGGCCTATTGTTTTTATATTATGAATTTAATATTTAAAAATAAGTATTTTAGTTTGCAACTATACCTAGGCTGTTTTTCGTGTTGTTGTTTGCGAGGAGTAAGGTTTTAAAATGTGGCCCCATAGAGGGAGAGCCCCAGCTTGCGCTTAATGCGCCTTACGCTAAATGCGGCCCTGATACTAATTTTGGCGGAGAAATGTAATTTGAATCATGCAATACTTTCTGTACATGTTCGTTATAAGTGAGACACCCTGTATACTAGATGCTCAATTATAGCGAATAATTTCGAATTGGGCATTTATTCTTACGTCAAACGGGTAGGACACGATGCTATCATAGTCTATCGACTGTGTCATGCCATTTCCCACGGTCTCTGTGATGTAACGAGCGGTGAATTCATCAGACAATTCGCATAAACTGTAATTGCTCCAAGGTATGTCCTCAGAATTCGTATACCATTGGCCATTCGAGAGACATTCTTTCGTGGCCATCGTCGTGATGCGAATATTCGACTCGAAAATATTCGTCGAAGTGTCTGTTTCGTATGTCGGATCCGTTTCAGGAGGACAGGGCAAAATGGCTGTGGCGGAGGCTTTGGTGTACGGCCAGCAAAGTAATCCATCGAAATGTGCCGGACAGTGACGAAATTTTTGCACATTCAATGTATCTTGGTACGTTATATTCCGATCTGTTCGTTAAACATTATATATTATATATTGTAGTACATATGTTACAAATAATAGAAATGGCGATTCAACTCTTGCACGGAAATCGGGTCAATTTGAGCCAAATTGAAGTCACGAATTCTTTTTTCCCTGTTACTTAATTGTATAGAATATTTCATATAATTTCAATATAATATTAATATTGTGTTGTACAAGTTTAATAAATTATTACAAAATTAAGCCGTAATAAAAAACTGAATAGTAGGTGTACAAATTAATTTGGTGCCTTTTTTCACAAAGCATAGGCGACTTTGTCGACTAAAATCTGTCATATTTTTTCAAAGAGGGAATTCATCAGTTACCCGATAAATGAAGAAAGATCATCCAAAATAATGGAGACTATTTTGAACATTAAAATTGTGTTTGATTTTTTGTAAATAAATTGTAAGTTTGCGAAAAAAGGCACCGAATTAATTTTAGCACCTAATACAATAATCGAAGGGAAATAAGAAGAACAGGAAGTAACAGAACGTTGAAAGAGAAAGCAGTAAATTGAAAAGAAAGAGTTAAATAACGGGAACAGTAACAATGTAAAATCTGATTCCAAGTTAAATCCGCGGAACGATAACGTTGAAGATGATAATTATAACAAAAAAAAAATAAAAGAAAGAAAGTGGCACTAATAACGAAATAAGCGATAACTGTAATAGACGATAAAATTAAGATGCATAATGGTAGCAATAAGATCACTAAAAGTAACATTATAAAGAAATATAATAGAATGTAATGAAAATATATTTATTGCATTATCAGAAGTAATGTAAATGAATTTTTTAGACAACTTTGGAAGTTGAATAAAATGTTAAGCGTGAAGAACAATACTTGAATTTTGTATAAGGAATTTTTGCTTATCCTTGTGTAAACAATTTCTGATAAAATACACTAATCACTTTGGTACACTTACATTCCGCTATCAAATCGCCGCATATCCGTTTTTGCTCAGTGAAGAATC
Organism: Habropoda laboriosa; assembly: GCF_001263275.1. NCBI lineage: Eukaryota > Metazoa > Arthropoda > Insecta > Hymenoptera > Apidae > Habropoda > Habropoda laboriosa. The sequence continues at coordinate 169,678 of NW_017100737.1, read as the reverse complement.
GCTCGGCGGCCTCCGCTTCCGGTTCCACTTCTGTCACAGACATTTCAACACCGCGTGACACTTGATGAATTATAAAAGCAAATAACGACTTGAAAGATTTATTCAAAAATTCGATGCTCCCTGGCAATGAAATATTGAACGAAACATTTAAAGAATTTCTTCAACGTCACAGAAATAGTGTATCCTTGGAGAATTCAGAAGCTGATGTGAACCTTGTGAAATCTGGAATTGAAGTGACCAACAAGTGGATTCGATGGTTATGGGGATGTTTACAATCCAGCCTCGCCCTCTAATTCTTTACTATAGCCAGACTATAGTCACTTACTTAGAGAAGGGACAGTCTGGAAGTAGAAAAGGTCGACCGAAGGTCAGACAAGAAAATAATTTTAATTCTTATACTTGAAATTTATAACTTAAACATTTTCAGAAATAATTAGGATATATTAGTTTTATTTCAAGGTGAATTTTTCTTTCGCGAAATTCTTTTCCAGTATGTATAGATAAAAATGAAGAGTAAAACCAAGTAATTATTCTTGTAATTAAGTTTCATGTAATTATAAGTCTCTTTGACAACGACACGCTTCTTCAACAAGTAATTACATTTATCAAGAAAGATGGCAGAGTGTCGTCACTTACTTCCAATTGTGTTATAGAATTTATCAGGCAATAAAGCAAATCGGTTGGCCATCGCATGCATCATCCATCAAAAGGTCTAGTCGTTCAAACACACCACTCTCTCTCTCTTCAGGCAATAAAGCAAATCGGTTGGCCATCGCATGCATCATCCATCAAAAGGTCTAGTCGTTCAGTCCCTCTTTCTCTCTTGAGGTTTTCTGCCAATATTGATAGAACCACCAAGGAGTGATCGATCATCAAATTATAATGTACACGATAAAATGCACATATACAGTGAGAGCATTACTTTAGCGATGATCAAAATCCAAATAAAGATTTCACAGAAACGTATATGTATACATTCTATTGAGTGGAAAAGGAAATGGTAATTTCTTCTTTTACCATTGAACGAATAATTTCTTAAATTAGAAATTACAAAAATTACACGACACTGGACGGATAAAATAGAGTGGGGAAAAAAGAACAGAGAGACAGAGGCCATATATTCAAAATTCGTTTTTATGTTAAACTTACATCAACCACACTTTACAACAGATTGTATTTCTTTATGTAGATCAACTCGGGAAATCATCCGCACGCAGTTGAGGTCGCCACATCTTTCTTTTTTTACCTTCTTTAACCCTTTCGCTACGAAGGGCGTATATATATACGTTCTGTAAAAGTGGTCACTCGTTTACGAAAGGCGTGTATACATATACGTCCATCTAATACATACAATTAATTACATTTATTTTTGCACTTCACAAATAAGATATCTGAAATTCAGATAGACTGAAATTCAGCCAACACCAATTTTCAATAATACGTACTTTTATTTTTATATTATATACCTTAATCTGTTAACTGGATTCACCTCTCGAACAGACATTGAATCTCTCTAGTTTATAATTAAAAATTAGTAAGAATTATAATTAATTATATACTTCATATTGGTTCTCGCTAATGTGAATACGATCTATTTTATATTTAATACAAGTAACATTACAAATTAATAATTCCTCAATAAATGAACTATTATGTTCTAATGACGAGTTAATTTGTCTTCTCCAGTTAACAGGATAAAAACTGTTTCGTCCAGTACACAGCGAGCGCTCTTTGTTTTTCAATGCGCCATAGCGAAAGGGTTAACAATACTTTCCAACCGCAAAAACAACATCACGTACAACATTCTAAATCGTTCTTTTGAATTTGTTTTTTTTTTTTTTTTTTTTTTTTGTTTAGAACACAACAAAACGTCACGCGAGACGCAACGAGTACAGCGGATGATTTTTCGCTCTGGATCCTTAGTCGAGCTTAAAAATCACTTCTTTTTTTACAGCCATTGATGTCGGTAAGTGTCAGTAAGTACAGACGATTCGTAATTCTTTTTCCTCCCGTTAATACCACTTCGTTATTAATTAATTAGCTATTCCGTTTCTCGATGCTCGTGTTATTTACAAATTTTCTCGGCTATTTCTTATCGATAGGCCATCTTTTGTATCCTCTACATCTCTCAAACACCGAGGCGAACGCCTCCTCAATACTTTTTTCTAGAATTAATTACAAAAGACACGAAGCGCAGGTTTTTACGAATCCGCGATAATTAGGGTTTCTCCATTGACCTGTTAATTGAGCTCGATTTATAATTAAAGGTCTGAATTAACCTTAAACGTGTAATTAACACGTTTCACGTCACGTGTACCACAACACGACAGTTTTCGGAAATGGCATTTTTGTTAAACGAAAAAAGTTAGTTTTCGACTCATGCAAAATATGTGCAGTGGAAGATTAGAGTGCCAAGAATTCAACCCACGTTTAAATATAATTAAATATTTCAACCCGTGAAGGATCACCAACGAGCGATACCTTCTCGCACGCTTTACCAACGCAGAACACATTTGTTAAATGTCCTAATAAAGGTCAGTCGCAAATTTGAAGTAATAAATATAAAAGAAACGCTTGGTGAAACTTTTAATGTTCCTGTAGCACGGAACACATTAAAGAACAGTAAAAATTTAAACAAGTTTCACTATAACGTAGTACAAATTGTAACTAACAGTGATAAAATTGGAATGATAAAAATGGAGAATGCTGAATAAGAAAATTTTGTCTCCTCAGTTAACAGGTTAAGGAATTCCTTTTGCAAATATTCCAACAAGCTTTCCGTACAATCTTTAATACAAACAAGGGGGAAATTATCGTACAAAGTGTCTTCAGTGTATCTTTGGCTTCGTGGAATATGTATGCGTGTGTATGTGTGTGTGTGTGTGTGTAGTCCAAAGAATAAAATTCCTTGAATGTTTGCTTCCAAGCAATTCGATTATTCCTTCTGTTTCTTTCTTCATTTGGGACGTGTTCTTTTGGCTTTTGGAATTTTCCAGCGAGTTCTATGTAGGACCTAGATCTGGCAGTTTAAAGAGGGAAGCCTACGCGGACTGGCGCCATTCTCGTGCTTCAGTGTGTCGTCTGACAAAAATGGTACTCCCTTCAGATGGAGGAGATAGATGCCTCTCTCTCTCTCTCTCTCTCTCTCTCTCTCTCTCTCTCGCGCGTCGAACACGTCTTTTGTTTCTTTTGCCGCGTGCTTACGGAATGTCTTCGCTAATATTATCATTTCGAACGCCTGTTTTATTCTTGTTTGCATATACATTATTCATTCCCTATTTTTTCCTTTTAACGAACTTTCAAGAACTCCTCTCTTCTCCCGATACATTATCGGAGCTAGAATGTTTACCCAGCGAACAAAATGTGTATGAAAAAGAAAATTTCCATTTAATTTTTGACTACCAAAGAGATTAAAGATTCTACCAAAAACTCTGCCAATTTTTTCTCAGTACAGAATTTATCAGGTAAACTTTCTAGCTTTCAACAGGACAAATGTAAATTTTCATTTCTCCGTTAATTCCTAATTAACTCTCTTTCGTGACCAGCGAGACGCATATTCGAACAAAAATACATCTCAATTGGAATATCCATTACAAATATGATGATGGTTAAAAATGATTCAGTCACGAAAGGTTTAATGTACAAGAGAGGCGTTTAAAATGGTACCATCAGAAGAACCAGACGCAGAACGCGTCCAATATTCGTCCTAAATATCTGTAAACGGACGCTGTAAACGGACCCGACATTCGCCATCGGGAATCATAGGAACGCGCACGGTGTTGTTTCACACATGAAATCGTACAATAACGAGTAGATTTACAATTGGAAAGGCACTTCGAACGAAAAGTATGGCATCGAGCAGTAACAAGGCGTCAGTAGTGTGTGTCCATTGAATTATTGACCTTGTAATTGAACAATCAATTACCTCGTAACTCTGCCTACTTAGTGTTCGTTTCAGAGAACAAACACAACCCCCTGATTTTTCACGTCGTTGTGCCTTTGGTTGACTGGCAGAAATCAAAATGAAACTCTCCCTCTTAAGTAGATCCTCCCTTCTTTCTCACCTGAATTCTTTCAGGAATCTCATCCCCTCCCCTCAAGTATATCTCTCAAGTTGTCTGACGCTTGTCCACGCGACGTCCACGTTCATGTAGAACGATAATATGACGTCGACACGTTCTACAATGATTCTTATGGTTGTTACTACACGTGGAATTAGAAGAATCGTTATCGAGCAGCTGTCGCTATTAAAACGATCGACCAGCCTCTTTCGCTAACGATGTCACTATGTTTTGTTAGTTCAGCGTGTTCTAACGATGATTGAGGACTGGACCATCTCGTGTAACGTCTCCCTATCGAGCAATCGTAGCACCCACGCGTATAATTCCAGTCGAAGGTGATCATGGTTGAGCTAGCGAACGGTCAGAGACATTTGCCTGGATTCTGGGTGCACCACTGCGGCCACATTGCTTCTGTTTTCAATCCTCGGCTAGTTAGAAGTTCCATATGGGCGGCTAGTCTTGTGTACACGCTCTCGTCTGTCGAGTAACCGTTCGTTGGCATGTCGCTCCTGTGCAGAAAATTATTTCTTCGTTATTCCACGTGATTGTAATACAGGATTGAATAATTAGAGGCAAATTTAAACCCGTTTTACGGAATTGGGCCAATTTGATTTAAAATCAAGTCACAAATTAGTTTTTTTTCTTTTTTGCTGTTATTAAATGTATCATTTGGACTGAAACTTTCTCATATACTTAAACATCCAATAAGTTTTTGTATTCCCTTCTTGTAAATATACAGGGTGTCCCATGCAACCGGCTGTATCTCCTAGACGGTTAGAGATAGAAAAAAATGCTGTAAATAGTACCCAATTTAACATAATTTGGAAATAATTTTATGCACTTTCATCCATTGGTACACTTGGAAAATGGACCAGTCGGTACAACTTTTTAATTTCTACAAAAAAAGGACGAACGTACTTATATCCTAAACCTATTAGCTTGAAAGTTATTACAGTTAAAAGTTTGCTAACGTATCGTATTGTAGTCCAACTATCCCATGATAGCTGAAAATACACCGAAATAGTGTAGCAAACTTTTAATTGTAATAACTTCTAAACTAATAGGTTTAGAGCATGAAAATATAAGTACTTTTTGCAGAGATTCAAAAATTACATCGACAGAGGACTAGTCAAAACTATAGGTTTCCATTTAAAAAAGAAAGATGCAATTGCATTTCCCAGGTGTACCAATAAACGAAAGTGCATAAAATTATTTCCAGATTATGTTCGATTGGATAATGTTTACCTTTGACTTAGAGCATTTTTTTCTATTACTAACCGTTTGGAAGGTACAACTTGTTCCAGTTGTGTGGGACACCCTTGTATAATATTTGGGTCAATTTGACCCAAATTTACTTATTTGTGTAACTTTGTAAACTTCGTACAAGGGTTAAAATCTTTGTCTTGTGACAAATAAGCTTTGTGGTACAGATTATAGTTAAGGTGAGACAAAAATAGTTATTTTAACGTATTATCAACCGAATGAATTGCAGTTGAGTTGATGTGTAAGATTGCTAAAAATATTTTGCATTATAATAAATATTGGAAAAATTGGTAAAGAAGCCTGTGTTAGGAAAATGAATAATGTAAAATTGTAGGATGGGACATTATATCTGATAATATTATGGAACAAGATTTCTTAAAATAAAAGTAGTAGGATCTAGCCAATCGGTTGGCAGTGTGTTAAGAACAAAGATTAACTTCAACTTCATTTTGTAAGGCTCTGAACTGTCGAATTTAACTTTTCAAATAATATTCAGTGAAAATCCTTATTAATATATTCTTAAGCAGTGAATACCAATTGGCTAATAAAAGAATCATAAAGCAAGGCGTTAAATACCCTCAACTGTAATATAGCGAAAGTAGAATCACATAATAACCAAGCAGGTAAAGTAAAATACCAGGTTAAAAAATAAAATACAATGTCTTTAATACTCTAATAGTCTTAAAAAACAACTTTATACAATTAAAAAAAAAAAGTTACTGTCAGCTGTGGAAATTAAACCTCGACGATTTTATCAACTCAACACCGCCATATTTTTCCTGAGAGGAAATTCGTCAGCTGCCCGATAAATGAGAAAATGATGGTAACATTCTGTTTGACTTTTCACAAATAAACACTGAAGTTTGTGAAAGAGAGCACAGAAATGAATTTGTAAACCTAGTAATATTCCTCATTATCTCCTCATCCTAAACTATCAAACTTACCATAATCTTTCGGCGAAGGCAGACGCCCTTGGCCATAGTCGAGGCCCCAAGGACGCGTCACCTGTTTGCTCGCTCCAGATAGCCGCTTCTCCTCCCAGAACCAAGCTCAAATGTTGCTGAGGATAATCCCTCCATGGTCTGTGATTGTACACCGTTTGCCAGGTACGATACTCGCCACAAGCTGCTTCACCCGTTTCTCTCCACCTACCGAACCCACAGTCCAGGTACCACGCGTCTACATGCGACAGAATCACCCTGAAACCATCCTCCAGAAGGTCTGGAGTCTCTGGCCAATTGCTACCACCCCAAGATTGTATCACGTGAATCTTAGGATCGAAGTACATGGTGATGTAAGGCCTCTTGGTTAACGGCGAGCTCCAAAGGATCACAGCTTTTGGTACCTCGTTACGATTGGCCTTGACAAGCCTTTGAAGCATCTTCGTTTCGAATTCAGCCCACATAGCATGATGGTCGGTCATGTTTTGAGCTTGCATCGCGGCAGTGATGTTTCCATATTGGGCCCAACAATCGAGGTTCACCTCATCCCCGCCAAGGTGCACGATGTCCCTAATTTCGGTCAGGTCCAACAGTTCACGGTACAGCCCCTCCAATATTCGGTAGGAGTGCTCGTTGATGGGATTCAACTGGCCGCAATTCGGCTCGCCGCAATACGACGACCATGGCTGTTGATCAACGCACAGCGCCAGCTCCCCGTAACCGTACTCCGTCCCTGAGCAGATTAATAAGATCAGTACAGGCGTGGGATATGTGGTTGGTGAGTGAGTATGTGGGTAGGTGTAGGTGTGTGAGGTTGATGAGTTGTGGAGGGTTTAATGGGTTTCTTGAGGGGGGTTTCTTTGGAGTAAGGGAGGTATGTGGGTCATTGGTGAGTTATTGATGGTAAAAGTTTGATTGGGTGAATTGAGGTATTGGTTGATCTATTGTTTGTACGGAAACATGAAAGTGGATAATATGGTGTAATTTTTGGGATTGGTTGGGAAGTTTTGTTAACCCCTTGCTTTGAAAAATTGAGTTACACTTAAGTGTAATTGTAATTTTAATTTTATTTAGATGAATGCAGGTACTGGTTGGTCTAGTGTTTGTAAGGTAAGATGAAAGTGGATGATATAGTGTGATTTATGGAATTGCTTATGAAATTTTATTAACCTCTTGCTTTACAATATTGAGTTACACTTAAGCTCTAGCTCTAATAGTTCAATCAATGTCTGCCATAAAGAAGGGCGCCTATCTGCAACTTCTGTATTCCAAAAACTAGATAGATGTGTATCTACTTTTTTTTGTTTAAATCACAAGATCGAATCAAACCTTTTTAAACTTTCAGTTATAATTTCTACCTCCTTAGACCTTTTACTTGCACAAAACATCCACCAACCACACCTTCTCTACACTTTCAAAACTATACACAAGATCACACACTCTCTCATCTCCTTTGTCCAAGTATCACCACCCAACTACAACCTTTTCAGACCCTCACCTCAGACAAAACACCTAACTACACCTCCTCCAGACATTCACCATCAATCATACACGCTTCTATGTTCCCTGAATCCTCGCTCCAGACAACACACCCCTCTATATTTCCTCCCTTCAACCGTATAATACCAACCAGAATCCCTCGAAACTCACCCCATTGCCAGCCAGCACCGGCATGAGCTGGAGAGTCAATCTCTACGAGCACTCTGATGCCGCGGATCCTCGCGTAATCCGCGAGATCCTTCACGTCATCGGGCGTGTAGATTTGATCTCCGCTATAGGCGCCCCATCTGGCCATTTCCGGGAACTGGGCTGAATCAAAGGGGAAACTCTGCGAGTCTGTCAGATGCCAGTGGAAAGTGTTCAACTTGGACGCGGCCATGCCGTCGATAACACGTTTCAAACGTTCTATGGGGAAGAACTGTCTTCCAGTATCGACCAGCAGTCCCCTGTACGAGAACATAGGCTTGTCCTCGACGGAAGCACGAGACAACACACGCAGTGCACCCTCTCTTCCGGCTGTCTCGTCCCACCAGATCATCTGACCAAGCGTCTCCAAACCGTGTCTGACACCGAAGTAACTTTTTCCCGTTACTCGTGCCTCTAGAATTCTTCCTTTGGGTATTAATTCCAGGGTGTACGACTCGTCTGTGGCTATGTTCGGTCCTACTGGACGCTCAATTCCGGCAGAGAGGTAGATCACAAAACTGTCCACTCCGGATCTGCTCTTTGCGTTTGATACCTTCACTAGGCTCCTGATGTTGCCTGCAACGAGAAATTGTTCTTTTCTGGCTTGGGAAACGATGGTTCAGATTAGAAGATTAAAGGACACTTGGCGAATGCGAAGGAAATGTAAATAGTCGTTACAAAATTGTTAAGAACCAAGACACGTTGTTTAGGCTGAAATCTTGTGATATAAGAAGTAAGTACTTGTGTATATTTTCGCTGACATGTAGTTCTAATTTGAATTTGAATATTTTTAATTTGATCAGTTTAATTTGACAATTGGAGTTTAAATATTTAAATCTGATTGGTTCACTTTGATCATTTGAATTTAATTCGTTCATTTTGATCACTTTGATTTGTATATTTAAATTTGAGTCTGTTCAATTTTATGTCGATAAATTGATTTGTGAAGTAAAACTTCCTTTTTAACTCTCCGACAGTCGTACCTGGGTCAATTTTGACCACATTCTCAAGAGCCTCGCCAAACTCTTCGACACAATTATTCTGTATACATTGTGAAAAGTAAATAGTTTATTTATGCTTTGCTTACATTTCTTTCATACAGGGCGGGTCACGGGAAACAAGCGACCTAATTACAGTCTGTTCCACAAAAGCGTGGACGCGATATTTTCGAAACTTGAGGTCAATTGAGGGAGAGATTGTGTTAGCATAAAAATATGAAGTTCCCTCTGATACGCATTAGCTTTAAATCTCTTGGTATCGTTTTTGTTACTGAGAAATACGGACCTTTTCGAGATGAGTGCCGTGTACGCCACACGTTTCGAGGCAGTCTTCTTGTGTTATCACCCAAAAGGGCGAAAAATGAGTGTTAAAAATGCAGAAAAATATATGCATTAATCTCGTGAATTCGTTAATAAGTAGGTACAACGATATAAAGGAACTGAATGTGTCGATGACCTCCCTGATCGAGATTGGTACTACGAAAAGGGAAGATAAAGTGATCTTCCGGCTATTTCCAAGGAATCCAACATTTTGCTTGCGTAAAGGGCAAGCTTTTTTGGTAAAAAGGGCATAAATATAGGGATTTTGACATTGAAACGTCGCTTGACAGAAAATAATGTTTGATGGAGCAGTACATTATCGAAACCGTTGCTTTCAAGGAAGCACGACGAAAGTCGGCTAGCGTGGGCACACGAAAAAGTTGATCGCGATTGGAGTGGTATATTCAGCGATGAAGCATCTTTTTCGGCTTGAAGTATCAGATGTGCCTGGTCTGTTTATGAAAATCCAATTGTCCAAAGACGCGTTAAACATCCATTCGAGAGACATGGAGGTCTCTATCACTCTCATGTACCAAGAAATTGGTCGAAAGTATACCTAGACGTTGTCAGGCAATAATCGCTAATGGTGGAGATTGGACACGCTGTTAATTGAGCGCGTATTAGTTTATTAGACGTAGTTTCGATGTATATAAAATTTTTTACAGAAAGAACTAATTTTCACAGAGATATCGCGTCCACGCTCTTGTGGAACAGACTGTATCTTCGACGTGGTACGAGCAAAATTTTATACGTAATTTAAACGGTATCAAAGACCGAATAAGATGGAAGAAAATTTTTTTAATGGAAAAAATGGCAAAAATTGAAAGGAAGTGGCAGATTTGATTTAAAATTTTAGAGTCAAGATCATTTTAAGCTCACATTATTATGTACGTTTAAATGCACACGAATGTCTGCTACAACATACAGTAGAAAACAACATATACCTTCGTGTAAAAAAATATAAGCGACCTAAAAAAAAAAGAAGGCATTTATAAACAACATTATTCTTCCATCTTATTCACCCTTTGAAACCATTTACCACTATAGCTAGAAAATATAATTAGGTGGTCTTTTTTACGTGAATCACCTGGTACATTGTTCACTTTTTCTTTGTTCTTGTATTTTGTAATCCAAGATCCAGATTAAATTTTTCAATTGTCCAAACGATTGAAAGAATTCTGCAATTAAACACTTACCCATGAAGATATCCTTAGCATGCTCTAATAAATTCTTCGTTTCCTGATCACTGGTGTTCACAGTGACGAATTCTATCTGTTGCAGATGTATGATGACACTTTCCTCCCCGAGGAACACGTTTCCGGTGGGTCTGGGCCAAAGGAGCCTGGTGTTTCCGCCACAAAGAGCGATGCAGCTGGCCAACGATGTGCGTGACGACCTGACTGCTCTCCTCTCGCATCTTCCGGCGACACAGGCCCAGGACCAAGGGCTCTGGAACGTTCTGCGATCGATAGGGATCGCCAACAAGAGGAAACTTGAGGATTTATTTCGAAAAAGGTACGAATTTTCTTCTATATTTACACATTTCTCCTTCCAAGGATTTTTGAGTTCCTCTGAGTATTTCTTCTTCACGTTTTGTGATACTTTAATGGGCATCAGGAACATATGTATACCTACTGTTGGTCAAAAGTTTGGGACCACTGTGCGTTACAAGGTAGGCAAGAATTTTTTAGAAAGAAGTTAGCAAGCTTAACTTTTTGGTGACTGAATGAGGACTGATGATCATTCGCATTTTTAACCCACTCAAATTTAAATTAATCTATACAGGGTGTTCCAGTTTTCTCCGATCAAATTTGTACGATTGTTATAATTTTTTTAATAAAGCTTCAAACGACCTATGTTTATATAAGATTTTCTTCTTACTTACACCTATAGAACATACTGGCAAAGTTTGATCGGAAAAAACTGGGACAACTTGTATACCAAAACTTTAAGTAACTAAATTCAGTGGAATTTTCTTTCTTTTTCGGGAATATTGGTTCTCAAATGAAAGTCAAGGAAAAATTGCTCAGTGTTCAAGGGGTTAAGGAATATTTAATGAAATTGTTACCGAAGTGAATTACTACTCAGTCCTGTAACATTAATTCTAAATCGATAGAAAATTAATAGCAGATTTAGTATTTGTGTAAAGTGACACTGTGCTCCCACATTTTAGACCAATTGTGCATATAACTTGCTATGGAACATGGCGAGACAAATAAAGAGAACTGGTAGAAGCAGCGTGAGATAAATGGTGGGAGTATACGTACACATTCATGAAAAATGGCAGAACGAATTGCGTGTGTACGAGGAAAACGACACAAAGGTAGGAAAAAGATGGAGAACGAAGAAGGAATAAATTTTACGTAGATGCAAATAGCAAATGTTCCATGTCAATACCTTGTAAATAAAGCTTCTGATAATTTGAGCGTTGAATTATTGAAAAGTGGTGACAAGATTATGAAAGATTGAAAGGAATAGGTACCAAATATGGCGGGTATTCACGAAGCGCTGCCGAGATCAAAGCTGATTGTGAGTGACAAAATTCACATAAGACGCGATCGATTCCATCGGTGCAATGTCCAATTCCAATTTTTATCCTATATTGTACAGTGAAATTAAGATTGCACGAAGAAGATTACAAGAAGTTGGATTTGTGAGACGGAAAGTCTAAATTTCGTCGAAAAAAAATAGAAACCTCTAACATGAAAGATGCCAAAAAAAATTCGAAATCCCTAATTTTTAAGGCGAAAAAGATCGACAGAAGAAATAAAAGATCTCTAAATTACAAAATAAGAGCGAAAATTTCTTACAAAAGAAAAAAAATGTTTAAACCTCTCATTTTCAAGACAAAGTGCCCAAAATGCCTGGAAAGAAATTAATCACTCGGAATTGTAAAATGGGATTAAAATTTTCTTGAAAGAAATTTCGATCTTTTATTTACAATATAAGAGGTTCAAAGCGTATTGGGAAAATTAAAAAAGAGACTTGAAACGATTCTAAGAAAAACTGAAACCAGCATCCAACGTTATAATTAAACAGATAAACGATCCTGATACATTAAAATGATTCTCGAAAGACAGGAAATGGAAGCTGAATGAATAAAAAAAGATCCAGGTAGCGGTGTGTGAAGAAGAAGCGAGAATATGTTACCATCGAACAGATAGAGATCACAACTGAATAAATATTCATGAAACATTGCTCTACTATCGTCAATTAAAGTTCTGAGATATTACAACGAGCCTGGAATGCTGTTTATTCGCGAACGTTAACGACCAATCTTTATTATTCTTGACCAATTTTCACCATTACTTAACTCTACGTTAATCTGTTGAATTTTTATGACACTTTGAAAATTCAGAATTCTTATTTTCACTGCTTCAAAGCCTCGAACCAGTGAAATCTCGTTGATAGATCTGAGGATACCGGGAATTCGAAGTTGATAAGGTCAAATAAATTGTGTCTCTTTGATTTGATGTATTATGGAAATTTGTACAATTGTAAAGAACAGACAGAAAATTTTGAAAGCTCTTACAATTATGAAAGTGAAAGAATGAAAATTATGGCATTAGGTTTGTCAAATATTACAATTGTCAGCGTTAATACGTTTCCTATATCCTAAATTTTCTATTAGGTTGGTGCATATGAAACATCGTTTCTTTTTTTTTTTTTAATGAAAATTTATATACATTGTTTCTTCAAAAAACAAAATAATGTACTTAATCAAAATAATTTTCACACGATTTTATACACTGTTACCAACGATTAACTAACTTCATTATTACGAATTTATAAGAATCATTGGTCATTGAATTAAAAAGTTTTGAAATGTTACTTTTACATTTGGGAATGATTTATTTGTTAAAAAAATTCTTCAGGTGTTTAGAGAAATGGTAGTCTGTTGGGGAAAGATCAAGCGAATAGGGGAAGCTGTGACAAAATTTTACATCGTTTACCGTGGATTGTTTTTAATCATTTTTCTTAAAACGTTATCATCGACATCCCTATCTGACCTTCTCTCCAACGAAAAGTCAGCAATCTTGAATTTCGCACACCAACGTTGAAATGCGTTAACGTGTTAACATTTACATAATTTTCCTCAAATTTATCGCAGTTTCTTCCAAGTTTAAACTCACACAAAACAAATTACGCGAAAATCCCTGTATTCATCACGTCAGATAATAATGTCCAAACAAGTGTATTAAGAATTTCTTTACTATTCGATACACGTGTGCTGCAGCAGATTCTTTCTTCTCGACTGTTGTGTAGAAAAATTCACGATCGGACAAAATATGCGGTATCGATCCGGCAATTTCAGTTGTTGAAAAAACAACAATTCATTTGCACCAACCTAATGGTATAGTCTCTCGTTAGTCGAGAGAGGTGTTAGCTGTGACATTTGTAATACACCGTGGCGATTTTATTCGTGATTCATTAGAATATTATACAGTCTCTACGAAGCGTACAGAGGCTGAGGAACGTCAGGTTCGTTTAATCGTTGTTTCCAGATGCAATTTTCATGATTTTTTTCTCCTTCTTTTCCGATGTACGGATACGTTAACGAGCGTAATTGTTAATTTGTTGGAGTTGCCAGGAAAAGAAAATGTACATTCCGGTTTAATAAGCCGTCGAGGAACGAGCCACGGCAATTACCATGATTTATTGGCGTTTCCTGGTTGGACACGGCGAGAACCTGGCAACGGAACAGCGGGACGAAGTGGAAAAATTTTGTTTGAAAAATGGAGCAGCTTGTGATTTGTGAAAAGAAAACGGTAAAAAAATGAATTTTTAAAAAAAGACACTCACACTGTTTGAAATTCAACCAAAATTTATAATTTAGAAGATTTGCTTTTAATACATGTTCAACGATTCAGCGTTGATATTTTTCTAATTAATTTTTATTAATTAAATATCAAATAAGTTCACCTAAATATTTCTTCACTGAACAGTATAGTTGAACTCACATAAAGTATTTACTGAGATTGGAAAAAAAAATAGATACAGTTGATGAAAGAAGTTGAACGAACCAGATAACTTCAACCTCTACGCTCTACTACTTGCGCTACTTTTATGGTTTACCGCTACTACTTTTTATAGCTTACATTATTACCCACTCACTATTACTAGAACACCATTTACAGTTAAGTATTTCAGAAATTATTCAGCGTTCGCTAGAGTGCCTGAATATGAATAAAAAGATTCTCCCCGGTTATCTGTCCTAACTTAAAACGCTTCACAGCGTTCTTTTATTACCTGAATCAATAAACTCAGCTATTACAAAGTTATCGAAATTATCGTAGACAAACATCTGAACCACCACCGCAGCAATTATTTCGCTATTCCAGTGATCAGCAACTCCCTCAAATTGTTTGTACGATCC
>NW_017100737.1:144007-154988 GCF_001263275.1 Habropoda laboriosa | reverse complement strand
TTTTCAAGGAGAAGAAGAATTTTCAGTATACAGGGTCTCTCAACAAACCTGTTACTATTAATGGTATCCAGATGATTTTTGTTTTTAAACTTTACCGTATAAAGGGGCCTCTTAAAGTATGTTACAACTTTTGATACGTGCAAAATTTCAAAATACAAAATTTCAAGTTTATAATTTAGATTAACATTTCCAACAAAAACCTTTAAATTTATTAAGAGAAAAACGTAAGCGCCTTCTTGTTCCACAACTTTTTTCTATTTTATTTTTTCTGGAAATACCATTATGTCATCGCTACAGAATTTCTTTGGATTTTCATTAAAATATTTTTCGCATTCGGCACGAACTTATGGAATAATTCGTTATATACATATTTATCCATGTTCCATTTAAAAAATTTAATTTACCGTCCGTTTCCTGCGCTTGCAGTGGGACTAGATTTTTTGTGTTCACATACTACAAAAGGCCTTCTCATATGATGAAGTTTAAAAAAACAATCATCTCAATACCATTGATAGGTTCATATGTAGATACCGGCTTGTAACAGGTTTGCTGAAACATCCTGTAGATAATATGATAAAAACGACACGTAAACATTGAGAATCTGCAAACAAGTAACTGCATAATTCCTTGGAAAAGCGTCTGCATATGTTAGCTATCTTTTGCTTTCGATTACACACGCTTTACTTACTTAAAATTCAATAAAAACCTACAATTTTCAAGCTGTTTGTAATTATTCATTTATATCCTCCTTGATCGAGAAAAGGTGAAAAAACAAAATATTCTACACCGTATAAATTAACAAATTAGATTTTTTAAGATCGCGTTACGGATTGTTGGACTTTCAATTTTGGCCCGCAGCAAAAGAAAGTTTGCTCACCACTGTTCTATTCCATTTTTCTTCGTCCACGATAAATATCCATCAACGACCACCATAAAAGAGACACGGAATGAAATGAACGCTGGACATGCAAGAAGGCATGACGAAGGGAGAGAAAATAGCATACGGGGTGTCTCGAAAGAACAGTCGATGAAACGGATGACAGAGCATCAGCGTTGAGAAGAAGAAATCTTGCAATGGCGGGTTCTTTATGCAAATTTCCATTAGGGGAAAAGACGAACACAAAAAAAAAAGAAAAAAAAAAGAAAAGGGAAGAGAAAGCTTTAGCAAAGTACAATCCTTTGGGGCACGTGGGGGAGGGGAAGAAGACGTTACCTAGGCTCTTCCAGATACTCGTAGAGCCGTTCCTCGGGTCTCTTCGTGCTTTCATTACCGACCAGGAAAGTAACCAAGCCTCGTTGCAACTCCTTCAGTCTTTGACGTCAATCATCATCGGGGTCGGATGTGTCGTGCGGGAGGTAATGTGAACGGAAACGAGTTGCGGCAACAAAAGTTAAGAAACAAAAAGTTAAAATAAATAAACGACGCGTCCGCGCGGCGGGAAAGAAAGAAACATTCGAGGATACGAATCAGAGAAAAAGAACAAGCGTTTATACATGACTTCCCATGTACAAGTGTCGCAACAAAATTTCAGAAACTTTCCTTGGACGTTATGATAATTGTTTTCTATAAAAGTTGAATTACACTTAAGTATGCATAACTACATTTTACCTTTCGTCACCTTTTCGTCTTTTAAGCGAAACTGCAGCATTTTTTATATATTTTCTATTAGAACGAACCGTGACAAATTTAACAACTATGTACGTATGTATATTACGAGAAACACAAATATCCTGTAAAAAATCGACGGAAGCTGTGCAATGTTACGGTACTTTTAAGTGTTTGGTTACAATAAGTGTTCTGAGTGCTACTACTGTTTCGTTCGAAAAACAAAAGGTAATATTCGTATCTTTGAAAAAAATGTAAATAAAGAAACTCTGGTTTGCGAAAGTTGTGCACATGTAAATATAGTTTAACTTCTGTCTAAAACAATTGTTTGTAAACTTCAAGGAGAACCCTAAAATTTCAGGACATGACACTTACATCAGACACCTTGTATATTTTTCAAATATGCATATAAAATTAAGGTAACCTTCAAAACTTTATGTGTAAACGATGTAGAAAAAAAATTATTCTAACGCATGTCCCTTTCGAAATCATGCAACTTTTGTTCACGAGTAATTTCACGATTATCATTTATATTGTAAATAACGGCGAGGAGGGGGGAATTTCTTTTTGGTTAGAAGTATTTGAAAAATTGGACCAAAGACCCCTGAGAATATGCAACCCGTCTCGTACTTGATATTGTAAACCAGGTTAAAGGGTGGTCTTATAGGAAGCAAATCATTGTGTGAAGATAGTGATTCATTTTGTAGAAGGTGTGATCAATTTTGCAGAGTTCGTATATATCCACAATTCGACGTATTTGGCAATAATCGTTCGTGTAAGTCCATTAGAAATCATAAATTTCTGAAATCTGGATACTCGTAAATGATAAAATTCAATTAAAACTCCAACCTCAAACCTCTACATTTTTACACACTACTGAATATTCTACATTACTACTTTTCACGTTGATCCACTCTATAAGCAATAAACCCGCGACTGGTTGCCATATATCAAGGGCCTTTGGGCCAGCTTTTCAAACTTTCCTAACCAACAATCGAAGCCTTAACCGCGATTTTCAAGTTCTTCATTTTCCTTTTATTTTACCTCGTAGAATTACCCTGTAGAATTCTTTCCACCTGTTGTTTCGACCACCCAGCAGAGAATCTAATGAACAAGTGAATCGTTAAAGGAAAAGGAAAAAGAAAGATGGATGGGACGTGATATTAACGAAGGGCAGACAAGATATCGTTGTGTCTAGAACCTTGCATTCTTTCTCTCTAATAATTAGATTCGCGAGGACTGCTGAGGGTCGTCCAGCGTGCAAAAGCGTGGACGATCGAACGACGGCGTCGAACCGAGACGTCTCAGGAACGTGACGACGGCCGTGTGTGCAGTTTAACACGTTCGCTACCACCCAGAAATTCGCGAGGAACGTGCTGTGTGCCACTAATTTGAAACTCTCAGCCAGACACGTGATTTTCACGAGGATTTTCGATGTCACGACGATCACGGATCAATACGCTGTCAGAACACTGTCGGCAATTGCAAACGGGGCAACTTATACTGTGTCGACAATGCTTCGACGGCGGCAGCGAACGTATTAATAGGCGATAACAGGGACAAGTATCGACTGGCTACCGTGCATTATACTATCGAGTATGTACTCACCGTCGTGAGGAGAATGGCTGGAGAGAGGCAAGTGGAGGAGCGTGCGCGTACATCGCGATCAGCAGGACTCCGGTCATCAGGACCAGGAAGAGGAGGATCTTCCTCATCCATCCGCTCGGCACGCTGCCCACCATCCTCGCGACTCTGTTAACAAAAAACCATTCAGATTATTATTTTTTATAAGAAAGAGAAAAGAGTGAGAAGCATCTATCGTATTATAAGAGGAACGTTTTTGAGTAATACACTGCTGTTCATAAGTATTAGGATACCCGTTACGTCCGTACAAGAAGTGTTACAAGATTTCAATTATATTTCTTTGTCAAAGTTAGTGTCATACATTAGTAAAAGTATAGAGTTTTTCTCGTAAATTTGCGAGGTAGATTTGCGAGGAAAATAAAAAAGGACAAAGTTTCATTATTTTTTATACCCAATACCACGAATACTTTTAATTGTTAGCTACAATTTATTTTATATTATATGAGAGCGTTCTCGAGACAAGTTCAACGACCTACAACTGGCATAATCAGCGACACACTGTTAAGATCTTATTTTGGTGACGGCATTTTAAATGGAAATAGCTGTTTAGATATTGTATACTACGAAAATCCAGACTGAATCGTTTTCTCTTTTTTTTTCAGGATTTTAATAATTTTGTAATAATTATTTGCTTCGCATACAATAAGTGTTCTAATACTTATGAACGGGAGCGTATATTGAAATTTTGTTTCTTTCGCGACGAAAAATGTCTTGAGATTGTGTTTTTATTTCTCCCCTATACAAGATTCTTCGTAAAAAAGAAAATGATTGAAACATTCGTTTTTTTTTAGAGGGAATTTTTTAAACACATGGAGGCTGAAGAAATATTTTTCTTTTCCTATCGAATGAATCTTTTTTTTCTTTGTAAAGAATATTTAAAGAGGATCCTTTTGAAGATTTTATGAACGAGTTTCTTTTTTCAAAAATCAATTGTAAATAAGGCACAAGTTTCGAATTATATCAATTTGTAAATATAAACGCAAAATCGAGGAAATACGCGTCCTTATCTCATCTTATCTGCAAAAGTAACTGACAGACACTTATCACTATGTGTATTTGCTCGTTTGAAATAATATTTGAATGTTGAAAATGTTCAAATCTTATTTAACCGCTTCATTTTATTCTCAATTTTGATCTATTTCATTTGAACTAAATGCAACTTCTTATCTTAGTAGAATAATTCCTATAAATTATTAAATTGTAGCAGACGAATTTCAATTTTCGGGAATCTGTAAGTACTATCTTTTTCTCTTTATATCAGCTGTTATCGTAGGTTTTCTAAAAAAATTATTTTATAAAGATCCAAAAAATAATACGACGAGGAATAAAAAGAAGTTTGCTGAATTAAATGGTAAAAACCGTATAAAATCGTATTTAACTCTACGTCAATTCGTGTTCGAGTTATTCTAATTTTTCCAGCCCCGAAGTTTGAAAAGTGATTTCACCTACTAAACATGAATATCAGCAGCTAAAAAAAAAATACGTGTCCAATATTTTCGGAATCTCTAGTCGTATGCAAAATTATTCCTTAAATTGTTCGGGTAAAATTTCAACGGTCATAAGTATAACAATATTGTTCTCGATCGAAGAAGCAAGATAAAACCATTCCACTGGCTAATGTCAGCTACCACTACTGCACTTTCGTTGACGCTGGCCCTGAACCACGAAAACCCGCGTAAATCCGCTTATGCTTAAATCCCAGAGAAGTTTCCAGCTTAATATCGCGCCAAGACGTAAAACAATCCAACAACTCTCAAGATCTGATCAGAGAAATTCAAACGAACGAGACTTATTGTTAGTCGACTTAACACACACGTTTCTGGTAACTTATTAGATTGGTCCACAAGTTCGTGCGGTTTTCATTTCGTCTTGAATGAAATTCATAACATTTCCCTATCGGCTATGTTATATGTATACGTCATTCGATAGCTTGTTCTCTTCTTGAGTGGTATTGTGAATTTTTTGGTTCTGTTCAAATAATAAAAAGCTTTTTGTTCAAAAACTATATTAAGAAAAATGAGCGTTTCCGACATATTTTACTTGATGAGTTCAATCGTAGTTCTAAAGTTGCTAAAGCTGCCCATAGCATTTGTACTGTCTAGGAAAGAAGATATGTTACTAACAGAACTATGTTACTAGCAGAAACATAGGCAATTTTGTCATAAATGATGAGTAACATTCGACCATTTTAGTTCGATGAGGAGCGTTTGGAAGCTCTGCTTTGTAATAACAATCAACTGGTGAATTAGTCAAGAAGATGCACTGTTCTCATCGAACAGTGCTCCGCCATTTAAAGACAATGGAAAAACTGCAAAAACTTAGTTCGTGGATTTCACATTATCTCAGCCAAGAGAACAAAAACCAGGAAAAACCGCAGGAACTTATAAATCAACGTGATGCATGCACTACTGGCCAAAAGTTTTGGATTACTGTGCATTGAAAGTTATCCGAAAATTTTTAGAAAAAGTTAGCATCTTTAGGAATTTGTTAACGAATTGTCTGTTACTCAAATCGACCGAAACGGAGTAAATTATTAATTTCAAATTTATGAATATAGTAAGACCCCCTACAACGCGGGAAATATAATACAAATTAAACTCCACTGACATCGCTTTTTGGGTTAAATTTAATTAACCCAAAATTCAGAATTTGTATATTCTTCTTTTTGTTATTGCCTTATACGGGGTCCCCACTGTAATCAGTAGCAGATTCAATATTTTTATCTGTTCTTTTCACGCTTAGAGATAGCTTCAGAAACTAGATGAAAGCAAAAGACCAAAATTTCTATTCAAAGACAAAAATTTGAATTTCTGAAACACTCAACCCCCTTTCACTGCTGTTGGCGCCTATAGGCACTGAAAATTATCTCGCACTGTGCCCTTGACGCTTATAGACGTTGCGAAAATTTCCTCGCACTGTGCTCTTGTCAACTTTTACCACACTTTCACCTTAATTTAATCCTTAAGTTTTGCCCTTTATGCACTTCCACCTTAACTTAAAATTTTTCGAAAAATTTTAGAACGCTGAAACAAAAGATCTTGCGGCTGCGGTTGATCGATCGTCGAACATCTAACGTTACGTATCAAAAACTACCCCGGCGAAAGTGCTAATTATGCAAAAATCAGCAAAAATTTAGGGAGATATAATAGTGCAATTAAAAAGTGAAAAATTCGAAATATTAAACAACAGCTTAATTAAAATAACGATCTCGATATTGCAAGTCAATGTTGATTATTAAAGAGACAACAAGTAATCACTGTTAAACAATCCAAAAAGTATTCATTATCAAAAACGCAAAAAACGTGAACGGGAAGAGTGTTTTCACAAGAGAGATTCTTCGAAACGTTACCTTTGGGCATGCTTCCACAGTAATGCATCGAAATCAAGGGAATCACTCGTCCCAGACGAAAACGAGAAACGATGTTTCGAGTATCCAGGCATCGACCACCAGTCAGAAGCGACTTATTCCGTAGTTTCGCCTCCACTAACAGCGGGAACAACCGCTGTTCGCGAATCGATTCGAATAACCTGTACGGTAAATTGACTCGAAGGACAGGCGAAAGTTTCACGGTAATTTTATGCGAACACGTCGATGAATTGGGGGTTGAAAATAGAGGTGGTAGTGTGCAGTACGCATAGTTTTGTCCCTTAGCTTTCTATTCGGTTAATCGATAAATACGTATTTCTGATTCAATTTTCTATTTTCTACTTCTGTTGTATCTAATAGATACTATTTACGAATTTTTCGGAAAGTTCCAAATTAAAATTCCAAGTGTCGAAAATTTCTTTCAGACGCGTTAGAAATTCGTAAAGATTGTAAACGTACCTATATTTAATACGGAACCTCCCGTTAATGTTCCCAAGAAATTTCTGACTCAAATTAACACGTCGCTGCCACCGACGCAGCATATGCGGTCCAGAATGTATTACCCAGCGTGCTATCGATTTTCTGGTGGCAGCGAACGTGCCAACCCTTCTTGGTCTTAAGATGGTATCCTCGTTTGAACGACCATTTTTAACGAAATATGTGCGAATTTACTTAACAAAAACTATAGGCTTAACATACGTAGCGTTTTGTAATGCATATTTTCAGATATATTCGAAGTAATACCCAGAATTTTTAGAAGCATTTTTATTGAAAATTTACAGAGTTATAGCTGACGACGCAAGCTTCCTTATAAAGAATTTTGTTCGTCGGGCGCACTTGTCCAACTGCTTGCCTCCGTCGTCCAAAATTAAAAAACCAAAGCTTATTTTCATCCTTAGAAGTAGGGTTAACGAAAGTTAACGAAATAGTGACACTTTAAACAAAATGTTCGCTTTTTGCAGAAAAATTTTGACCGTTCTTTGCCTGGAAAAGTTGTTCGTTTTTAATATAAAAATAAGTTGGAGGCACAGATCGTAGCCAATGGTATGCTGAACACTTATGCAAAATTACTGCCGCATCCGTTCAGTCGTATCTCAGACATCAATGTGCCCGTCTTAAAACACTTCGTTTTGAGAAAAACGCGTTTGAAGCTTTTCATCCCGTTTAGATGTGCATAACGGCGTGACGTTTTCACCTGTGTGGTTCTGGAAACTTTATGAGTTTCGCTGCAATACTTTGCAGACTCGTTTTTGGGATCAAAAATTATAAGAAAATACCAAAAAAAAAATTAGATTTTTTTGACATGTGAAACGGAAATACTCTCTCAAGGGGGTTAGACTACCTCTGAGGTTTGACCAAATCGAATTTTTAAATTGGTAGTTATACTTTTAAAAATATAATTCAAATAGTTTTAATGAAAAATTTCGATGCAGCCGATTTAGTGAAGCGCGTCACCGCGCCTCGTCAATCAGTAATTGAAACTTTAAACACGTTTTTCTCAAAAAAATATTTTTGAAATTTTCACAAAATACTCTCTTGTGTGATTTAAAAGGTACACAGGATTTTTGCAATATATTGAAAACTTTCTTGCAGTTAACATGCATATACTAAAATTTTAGGGGAAAAAATGCGATCCTTTCTGCATATGTCTAACCATTTCTGTAAAACTCACACGTAGACGATGAAAATTTTTGACATTTTATTCTAAATCAAACCGTGTGGCAGCAAGGGAATGTGGCAATATCGTGGAGGCGTCTGTCCGAAATAGAGGTTCAGATACGTCTGTAGCGCCGCCATTTTGTAAAGAAATTAAATGAAAAAATACTTTTAAATTCTTTAAGGGTCATGTAATAAAATCCCTTCGGAAGTTTTCAATTGAATCGATTATTTTCTTTAAGAAAAGAATGCCACAGTTAGGTATCATTTTCAAATCTTAGGGTGGTCTAACCCCTTAACCTTCGAGTGGCCGATGCCGCTGACCCGGCCTTTAGATGTCTCTTGTTTCAACCGACATTCGAAACAGAGTTACGACTATCCTTTCCTTATACTATCAATATGTTTGTCACTTTAATCATAATATACATGTACAATTTTAAACAATAGAATGCCTAGTAAACTGAAAAAATGTAGTTTTCTATGCGTACGAAAAAGATTTTAGTATCGGGTCATAGTTGACCCGGCGTCCGCCATACCTGTAACTATCACGCCATCCGCTGTCCGCGGGTTAATCAAAAATTGCGATTTTATTGAACTCGAGAAAAGTACATCGCCATTTTTAAACCACTCTGATAAGTAGGCGGCGGATATTTATGGATTTATAGGAAATTTGAAGGTGCAAAATTGCGCAGAATGCACGCAATATGAAAAAATATACAAAATATCTAAATTATAGTGCTTTCTATAGTACCTGGGAGGTGAAATAATTTTCTACCTAGGTTTTACTTTTGTTACTATATTCTCAAAAATATGAATTTACATAAAAATCCGCAGTCTACTGATAAGAATCGAAATTTGAAATAATCCATGAAGGGACATTTAACCCTTTTGAAGTGATTTCCCTCGAAGGAATAACACTTCACCCGTTTCCTTTCGAATCGCCCGGCAAAATGGAGTCGTTTTGATATAAAGGGCGCGGGAACTGAGGTGCACAATGGAAATTCTCCTGTCTTACAAAAGGTTTTTGTTTCAAGCAGGCGGACTTTTCTATCGCGATACACGCGTTCACGTGAGTCACACATGTCTACTACGCTTTTGCACAATTAAGTTCTGCGAACCCCTTTTCTAAAGCGTGTTCTGTAACACGAAAGTAATTCGTCGCTTTTGCTGTCAGCCTGTTGATTGGAAACAAACCTCGAAGCTTCTTTTACAGGAGCTTCGATCTGAAGTCCAGTTTGACAGCCCGGAACAGAAGCAAGATTTTTATATTTTTTAGCTAAACTGCTAAACATATCGTAATACATTTTTGTTTTCATAGAAAAGGGGTATTCTTGGACTACGATAAAACAAAATTTTGTTCGTCTTTTTAATTCTGTTATTGTTAATTTGATGCTTTAAGTTAGCACTGTTGACGATGTATCCTTGGTTAACGTGCAGTCTAGACTTGTTAAACTGATTTGAAAGTAGCAAACTATCTTTTGAAATTGACTCATAAAAAAAAACACAAAAACTTGAAAGTTTTGAAAAAAAAAGTCAGTTTTCCTGCCAAAGATATCGGTTTTATATTATTTACAAAAACACTATAAATAAAGATAAAATATTGATTGTCAATTCAATCTCTGGAGAAATGTACCTATACCAAATTGAATGGAATCGTTATTTTCGTGAATTCGTCCTTAATACTGTACGACCACATTTTCGAGATGTAATTTCCATTTATACAAAAAAAAAAAAAAATCGATTTTTGAAGACTTTCAAACTAGACTCTACGTTTAAAGAAAAGTCTTTTCAACATTTTATGATTTCTTTTTAAACGGTGTATCATATCAAATAAATTATATTCAAATATTGTACGCATCTTGTATTCGATAATTATTTATTTGATTGGAATTGTAGATAAAGTGAAAATAATGTTTATTACGAAGGTATTTACGAAGGAATTTCAGAGAAAATGTTTATTTTAAACTTGGCGAGATTACGAAGATTAATTTTTTCTGTTTTTTCGAATGTGAATAATTTTCTCAGAATATTTGTAAACGAAAGAAATTGTGTTACTGGTGTTGAAAAGATCATTGAATGTATACCACAGATGGAGTACAACTATCTTGTGAATCGTATGTGCTGTTTGCATTACTGATGAGAGTTCCATATGATTTCTACTGGGAATTATATGCATCTTGAATGACTCCATATAGCTGTTGCGTTTTATGCTCGTGTGTACGTCAGCTGGAAGCTCTATGCATCGAATTGATTTCCCCTATCATCGAGTACGACATCGTTCCTGTTACTCTTGACATCAATGATTGAAAGCTTCCATTATCTCTATAATATTTTAGTGTATTAAATTAACGTGATGCGGTTGTGTCGAGGAAAACGTGTTTTCTAAATGATTCTACATAAGAAGGAATCTCTAAAGAAATCATCACATGTGAATGAAAGGATGACTGCACCTTGAAACAAAAAATCCATTCATTACCGAAGGAGCTGCTACGAATGAATAAAAAGAAGGCACCATTCAGAAACCAAGGATTAATTCCTTATTGAAATGAACATTACGAATAAAATTCTACTTCGAAACAAGAAAAAAGACGCTATTAAAAGAAAATGATAAAAGATATTCTAACGATAAAAAATGTATTCGTTAAAAAGAAACCTTCGAAACAAGAAAGAAGGCACTATTAAAAAAAATAATAATTAAAATGAAAAAT
>NW_017100737.1:126730-143765 GCF_001263275.1 Habropoda laboriosa | reverse complement strand
TGGTTATAAGGTATAATCTTCCTATGCGAAAATATACTTTTCTTATGGAATAGAATTAACCCTTGTGCGGAAATTGGGTCAACTGGACCCAAAATCAAGTCACAAATTAGTTCCTCTCTGTTATTAAATGTACCATTTGAACTGAAAATTTTTTTGTATCCTTAAATAATCTTTACGGAAAAGAATAAAATCTGTACGATTATTTCAATGGAAGCCAATTATATTTTTCATACACGCTTATGGAATTTATGAGTCAATTTGATCCAATATATCTTTTGTTGTATATACTTTTGCCTCGAACGCGTTTGATTTTTTGTTATAGATATTATAAATCAAGAGGCAGCTCTATAGTATACCTCGATGTAACCGATCGCGAGAAGGAAACATTTGATGGTCCCGCCAAAAATCAGCAAAGCAAGCGACGATATTTCGCATTATTTCAATGTAATAGAAAAATTATACGGTACAAGTTTAGTGAATCGTTAGAATATTAAGCCGTAATAATCACACGAACTGAGGTTTATTTTTTTATATTCATCTCTTGTAAATATATGATATTGGGTCAAATTTGGGGTTAACACATTCGCAGCCGGCAATTTTTCCACTTTCCTAATACTGAAAGCCGGTTAAAACAAAAAAATTCAAAAATAGATTGCCACAGATTTCTGTCATTAATACAAGAATAAAAGTGATAACATTTTGTTTTCAAGAAAATCAAATGCAAAAAACCGTTAAATATGATAACTCAGCGGCAACCAAAGGAAGCTTACGAAATGACGTGAATTCACATCAGCGGCAACCAAGAAAGAGGAAAAATAACAAAAGTAGAAATAACAAAATTTTACTCCTTAACCCTTATGTCAATAACCGGGTAGGTACCCTTTTGCATGATTCTCACTTAAAATATTTGATCTTCCAGGTGAAAGATTTAAATATCCGGCCAGATCGTTGTTATTTCGCACATTTCCTATCCGTGTTTGCCTCAAGTTTAGAATTTTCTTATCAGAAAACTACTAAAATTGGACGATAAAGTAGACGGCAATTGTGGTTATTGACATAAGGGTTAAGAAAAGATCCATAAACAAAGGAAAAATCGATACCACAAAACCACCACTAACGAGAACCATCGTAATCTCTAAGCCCTCTGTTAGCAACTACGAACAACTATTCACCATATTACACACTTACAGCCTAACTCTTGCTTTAATACAGGCTAGGAAGATATCGCACCTTGGCCCTGTTCGTCTACGTCCCAGTTCCACGTCAGTGGCGCGGCTCGTCCTGCCACGCGAGGCGTCGCGACGCGTCCGCGGCGTGCGCCGGTGGCGAGCGTCGCGGCGTCGCCTGGACTCGTAGCCAGGCAACGCGCATAAAATGACCAGCGTAATAGTTTGAAACGAAACGGTCGCGGGAGCGGATCGAGATTCTCGATCACCAACCACGATTTTTCCCCGTTTTATTTTCTTTGTTTATTTGTTTTTGAGGCATCCTCGCCGATCCCCTATTGTCGCCGTCGTCGTCGACGTCGAGACGCTCGATGGAGAACCAGAGGGATCGAGGAATACCGAGGGAACGCTCGTACGTACAAGTCGTGCACGCTTTACGCCGCGTTTCCATCGATTCGCTTATGTTCGCTGGCCGAGGATCGAATTCGTTTAGGTGTCCATTTCTCACGAAGAAAAAGAAACTTCTATGGATAACAAAGGAAGTAGAAATTTTCATCAACGAGTGGTTACAGTATATCGAAGGATATTTAAGGGATTGATTTTCGTAATTTTGGAGATGGAGTAAATGTGTGTTTAACCCTTTCACACGGTAGAGAGAACGACGGTGAGGAATAACTTTGAAAATAGTGTATCATTTTCCGATCGGTTGGTTTATGAAAATTTTAGTTGTCAGATGTCAGATACACTTTAACGACTATGTTGCGTGTGATAAAATTTATGACGTGAAATGTACAGTTTCGTACCTGACAAACTTGCTGGGGTCGTGAACTTTGAAAATAGTGTATCATTTTCCGATCGGTTGGTTTATGAAAATTTTAGTTGTCAGATGTAAAAATACGTAGCTTCGATACACTTTAACGACTATGTTGCGTGTGATAAAATTTATGACGTGAAATGTACAGTTTCGTACCTGACAAACTTACTGGGGTCGTACTTGTACTATTCTGTGAAAGGGTTGAAGGGTTATGCGTTGAGAAGTTTGCGCAGTTTATTCAGAAAGCTAATTTCCTCTGTAAAAATTACAATAATACAGTCTCGATCGATTTTGTTTTTCTTCATTTTGCTTTGAATACGTATTATTTAAAACAGTTCACGGTAACAATAGGATAATATGAAAACCTAGACGAGCAAGAACTTAAAGAACTGCAGTATTTTTCACATCAATTACTCCTTTGAAACTCGATTCTAATTAATCGTTAGACTACCTCGTTTAACTATGATGCAGTTGTGCAAGCTTAGAGTTATTGAGTGGGTTAACTAGTTACGTAAAGTCATTCAAATGGATCATTCTTTCATTATTTTCAGCATGATGAATTTTCACTGAGGCTATACACGGTGTGCTAATAGTAGAAGGCTTTGAAAAATTTCGTTTCGGTGTGAAAGAGACTTTAGACGAGGTAAAAGTGAACACGAAGGGACACGAAATTACGAGGAAGCAGATTTAATGGAAGCTCGATGACAGTAATTATCCGTGATGATTTGATTGCGCTCGATAGATCGTCGAGGAAATATTCCTGCATGCTATAGTTCTCGCACATAACTGCACAATGATTTTTTTCTCTTTTTTCGGTTTATCTATTCTGCATAAAAAAAAAAAAAAACAAGAACAAATTACAGGAAATATAGGAAAAGAATTATTTCCTAATTTTACGAATTGGACAAGTTTACCGTTTAGTATTTGTGGTGTTTTTAACGTTCGATTTAATTTTAGCCAAGTTTATTCACTTTTTTCCCCTGTTTGGTGTTAAAAAGAAAAGGTCACCACCTTTCGTTTCGTCCCCAGTTAGGCTAAAAGTTTCGTCGATTGAGTAGGCTAGGCATAAATCGATCGTATACACCCGTGAAGGACGAAACAAATGGCGCAAGAACTATAGAGAAGCTACGCTCGCTCGAATATTTACCTTATACCCTGTACACCAACCATTTTTTACCCGTGTTCTTTGTTTCTTTTTTTCCAAACATCTGCAACTTCATTCCAAGGAAAGACGTGTCTTTCAAACGTCTATCAAATTCGAAATCGAACGGCATAATTTTCCTCCGTAGAACAAACAGACGGACAACTGTAACACTGGCTACACTCTGAATAAATAATCAGAAGTAATCACGCAATGCTATCTAATATTTGAAAACACGTTTTATGAACATGTGTATACAGTGTATCCCATAAGTTTCGCCAGTGTGTTCTACGACTAAAAATAAGATGAAAATATCGTGTAAAGAAAGTCCGTAAATGCCTTATTAAAAAGTTACAAGAAAAATATGAATCGTGAAAAAAACACTGCTATAGTTTGTATTTCGTAAGTGTTGCGCGTTTATCGATACAGGCCTGATGTTGACGTAATATTGAACTTTTTCTTTTTATTTAATGCTGTGAAGCCCGATACAGAATTATTAGCAATATGGAACTTATTGTAAGCCAAATTTCGTCGCAACTTTGTCCAATTTCGTCAAATGTAATGTTGATTCTTTCGATTAATTCTTTTAGAGTTCTTCGTAAATAAGAATCTAGAATCTAACGTATCCTTTCTGTCGTTTCTAATTTTTGTTATAATTTTTTAACAAAGCATTTGTACCGGTGATTATGAAAATGGTCTAACAATTATCTTATACAATTATGCCTCACTTTTTGTAAATCAAAAACCTAAAAAAATTGAATTTATTGTTTATTTTGTGTTGCGTCGATCTTTTCGTACAAAAGAGAGTTGTACATTACAGCAAGAGCAAGTGGTTTGCGTATGTTTTATTACGCAATGAAAAACTATATTTTTTTAATACACCCAAAGGGAAAATTCGAAATATCTCGAAAGGAAAAATACACGACTTTGGCCACTTTCATAATTACCGACACATTTACGAACTTATTTTCAGGTGACATTTTACTCTTACCTTCTGTAAATAGCTATAGAACACGCTGG
Source organism: Habropoda laboriosa (assembly GCF_001263275.1). Classification (NCBI taxonomy): domain Eukaryota; kingdom Metazoa; phylum Arthropoda; class Insecta; order Hymenoptera; family Apidae; genus Habropoda; species Habropoda laboriosa. The sequence continues at coordinate 139,624 of NW_017100737.1, read as the reverse complement.
CTAAGTTTGCACGAAAACCTACGGGACACCCGGTATACAGTAGAGGAACACGAAAGTATTTGAATAATTTGCATTTGAAATGACTATTATATTAATAAATGAGATATCTGATTTCTGGAAGTTTGAAAACAGGTCGCAGTTAGCGTACATCGAATTAACATTGTTTAAGAGCCAAATGAAAAATTTGCACACGCACGGTATCTCGATAAACACGACTGGCTATTTTAATATCGTGTCAAGGAGTTAATTATGCATGCTTGTATCCAAGATCAAGCTTCGTTTCCCATTGGGAGAAGGCGCGAGCGCATACGAAACTGGGACGTGTTTTAATTTCCACGTGAAATTCCTCGCGTTCAATCGAAGCCTTCCATTCACCTCGCGCAAATACTAATTTCTTCTGTCGCTGTATCGGTTTTTCTCCAGGCCACCGCGGATCATTAACTTCTGTCGAGGCTGTTTTAATCGATTCTCCTTCTGTTTGACTAAATGACAGAACTTAATCGAATGCTTTATCTGTTTCGTATCGTGAAAATATTCTGGAGAGTTAAAATTTCTCGAGGAAATTACAATCTCCGAAGGGGAAGTATCGTTGCCACATAATTACAACATTCCTCGAAGATTTTATCTGCAATACAATTTACATAAGAATTCTTTATTACGACGATTGAAGATATGAGAATGAAAACCGGGTAAAGACTTCTTTGCCGATAAACATTGAATAAACAATACTTGTGGATTTTTTAAATATTCTTTAGAGGAAAATGTTCAGCCTGAATTTAAACATTTTTCTACTTTTTAGAAATATTTATCTGTGAAATTCTCTTCACACTTTAACTTTCGGTAATTTAAATATTAGCTTCTGACACTGACATTCCTTACCTTCTTCACTACACATATTTTCTCGAAACCACAAAAGTGAGAAATTTAAGCATTTCTTAACACGTTTTAATTTTCACACCTGGTTACTACTTCTTAGAGATATTCACCTGAAAAATTCACCTGGCTTGCTTCATTTTTGAAAATACTCCTCTCACCATACATTCACCGCTAACTTCCAGCAATTTAAATATTAGCTTTTAACTCGAACATTCTTTACCTTCTTCGCCGCAAGTATTTCCTCGAAGAGAGACCTTACAAAAATATCGTCACGCTGAATCGTAAAAGTGAGAAATTCGCGTTCGCTGTTCGCCAAATATTCACGTAGGAACGCGGACCAACAGGTTGGAGCGGTGCACAGGGAGAAGGATGGATCAAAGGCTAAAAAGAGACGTATTAAAATTGCGCAGGTAGAGTCCGAGGTATGCGAGAAAAACGAGCATTTCGATTGAGGAAACCCTGGAGGATTGAAGGCCGAATAATTCGATGCAAATTCACTGGGGAGGCATCGAGAGGATCCTTACCAAACCTCGAATATAACGTGAACCGGGACACGTTCGAAAATGTCCCAAGACTCGAATCCACGTACGAAAAGGTAAGAGGTTGACTTTAGCCTAGGAATTCTCAGAAAGGGCGTGATCAATAAGCAACGACGATGCTCGAAAAGGTCCCTGCGTTACTTCACCCCCTGGAGTCCCCATCGACCTAGAAACATTTTTGTTATAGTGTCATGGATCTGATGGTAATAATTAGTATATTCAACCTTCGTACGGAGTTTGTAAAGTTACACGAATAAGTAACTATGGGTCAAATTTGACCCAATATCATAAAAAAAAAAAAAATAAACCTCAGTTTATGTAATTATTACGGCTCGATATTGTAATAATTTATTAAACTTGTACAATATAATTTTAATATTATATTGAAATTATGTGAAATATTGTCGCTTGCCTTGCCGATCCTTGGCGAGACGATAAAACCATTTCTTTTCGTGTTCGGCCACATCGAGGTATTGTATGAGCACGTCATAATATATTTAGAGTTGTCCCTTGATTTCTAATATCTAGAATTATTACGTTCAATTCCTATGCGTTCAGCTAAAGGAAGGCTGTCTAAACTACTTCTCTTTCTCCTGTAATCTTCTTCTACATTAGTCACATCGTCAAAAGTACCTTCGCCATATTACAAATTTTGTTATTTATCGAATTACAAATACTGCTAGAAATATAAATAGGTATTGCAAATATTTTGTTGGCACGCCATTAAACAAAAAAACAAATTATACTTCGAAGCTGTTTCGAATGTAAAGAGTAACGTATTGCATGGGTCGTTGGAAGACTCGAACTGAACTCACGATGGCTGTATGTATTACGGAAAATAGAAAAGTATACATATAGCGCTCGAGACAAAAGTACATACAACAAAAGATATATTGGATCAAATTAACTCATAAATTCCATAAGTGTGTATGAAAAATATAATTGGTTTCCATTAAAAAAATCGTACAAATTTTGTTCTTGTTTTTCATAAACGTTATTAATGCTTATTAGATATTTAAGGATATAAAAAAGTTTCAATCCAAATCGTACATTTAATAACCGGGAAGAAAGAATTTGTGACTTGATTTTCGGTGAAATTGACACAATTTCCATACCAGGGTTAAGTACACTCCCGTTTTTAAGTATCGCGACACTTATTTAACGTGAACTAAATCTAAACAGTCATTAAGAAATTATTATTTGTACTGATATATCGTCGCAATAATACTACCGCTAGATAATTCATACTCCATTCGTAAGTTCTTAAAGAAAAAAGGCAATAATTAAATTTTGATTTCGTTGCACTACCTTTCCTAATTTTCGTAAATTCACATTTTTTGGATAAGTGTATCAGAAGTTGTATTTTCTTTGAAACTGTGGTATGCTAAAAGTGGACAACTACAGTAGCATTTGGAAATATTACATACGGATAAGCTTAGAATTCGGTTTTTCTGCTAGTGAATTTAAGATATTTCGTTGTAGCATTACGGTGACGATGTGATACTAACTTTGCTGAAGAAATGTAATTTGAATTGAGTAATACTTTCCGTACGAACATAATAGGTGTCATAATAGTTATGAACGGCAGTGTACACACCTGCATATTAAACGTGATCGTACTACACGTGTACAGGTTTATTAACGTATTTTAATTCGTGTAATTTTTAGTACTCGTGGGACTTGTGTATTTAAAGATCTCTATTTCACTTGTATTTGTCTCTTTTTTATCTCTGTTCCCGGTCTATTATGTCGAAATTTAGTCTTATCTGCAACCTGGCAATTTGTAACGCCACATTTTGTTTCCGCAAATTACTCGGGTAAATATACTTAACGACTTGAATATCAATTTATTATATAAAAAATTAGACGAATTAAAATACGGACACCTACTTAAATACACGTGAAACAGAAATCTCTAAATACTCGGGTAACACGTGTACTAAAAACACGTTAATTTACGTGTTCACGTGTACATATGCAGAATAAATATCGATAATTTAAATCGATCGATACAAAATTAATCCAATAATCAAATATATTGCTACAATCAATTTGGGAATTTATGATTGTAAAAAATATACATTATTGAAAATAAGTATCGATAACCTCGATTAAATTATAATCGTAAAAATATCGATCGATACAAAGTTTAATTCCTTAATACACGTGATATGTGTATCTTTAGTACATGTTCAACGCCACGATCTCTACTGTTCGTTCAAAATAAGAATAACCTCGCTCTCGGACCGATTTTCGTCCGTTCTGCGCATAGACACAGAGCGTAGCAGACGGTAAGACGGAGAAAAACGTAGGCGGTTAAGTGGGGGGTTTGGACGTTCTAGTGGTTCTAGCCCTGCCTTAGGCGCGTCCCATGCGCGAAATGAGGTTATTCTTATTTCGAACGAAGAGTAGTAATAATCGCTGGAAGATTACAATTGTCGAATTGTTTTCACTTACAAGGGAACTTCGGTAACCCGAAATATCCGATTTTTTTGAAACTTTGTGGGTTTGTAGGGGAACTCGGGTAATTTTTATTATGTTATATTATAATTTTTAATATGTTAATATTATCGGATAATGTGATATTTAAATAATTTTAATTGATACGTGCTTTGTGTGCTGTCATCGTTGCACTTGGAACGATGCGTTATCAGGTACCAAGTATGTGTGCGAATCTTTGGTATTTTTCTTTTATCTTTTTTTTTGGTATTTTGGTATTTATCTGCATTTATCTGACATATTTTTCGATATGATAGAAAATTTAAAATTTTTCACAACGGTAGTGGAAGATTTTTTATTTAAGAAAAGAATTTTTATTAATTTAATAGCGCAGTCTTATAAAGCATAAAAAGCCATTAAATTTTTATTATAAACAGTTTTTTATATCTACTACAGTTTTAAAGATATACAGGGAAATAGGGTAACACTTATCTTCATTCAAGGGTTGTTTGCGCCCCGAAGAACCGAAATTGAGCCAAAAAAAAATTGCCCGATACTTCTCTTGAGGTCCCCTACAAACCCACAAAGTTTCAAAAAAATCGGACGTTTCGGGTTACCGAAGTTCCCTTGTTAGACCCATAAATCCTAAGTTTTATACAGGGTGGATCATAAATCGCTGGAACATTTCAAAAATGAATAACTTTTTCTTCTATAATGGTAATTGATATAGTTTACTCAATTTTAGTAATAAAGTTTATTAAATCTGTAAATGGTAAAACGATTTATGGGCCACTCTGTATAAATACTGTTAACGAGGAAGATTCGAAGGTGAATTGTCATTTCTTTACTTCTACCTTTTAGGGATATTTTTTAATAAAGTATTATACGTAGTATGATTTTTACGTATTATCGTTACATGAAATTCTAACTCACAGAAATGAGGCAGTTTCCTACAGAACACATACCAATAACAACTTCTAATCTTTTCTGCAACAGGAACCTCCAACGAATCTTATCGAAAGTAACTACGAAAATCTTGAACGTTGTACCCGAAACTAGATAAAATAAAACCACAAAAATTCTTAACAGATAAGATCGTACGAAATGTTTCAAGTTACATACCAGCCAAAAGTTTCGAATCGCTTATATTAAGTCTGTTGCCAATTTTTCATGGAAAGGTGCAAAAATCAAAAGCAATTTACTTCGAAAACTTTTATAACTTTTTTCTAAAGATCTTTGCATAATTTGCAACGCCTAGTGGTCTGAAACTTTTCAACGGCAACGTGTATGCCAAGAATCCTGGAAATTCCAACGATATTTGCACAACGTGTGACTTGAACGTGAAACTGAGAATAGGAAATCATACAACTTCTTATTGTAATGGAATCATTCCTATAAATGATCAAATCGTGGCAGTCGAATTTTAATTCCTGAGCATCTGTATTATTTTTTTTCTTTATACAGTATATTTTCTTACATCAACTGTTATCATAGTATTTCCAAAAACAAACCATTTTGTAAAGATCCAGAAAATAATATAACAACGAATGAAAAGAAGTGTACCGAATTAAGCGGTAAAAATCGTATTTAATATTTTTCTCTACGTCAATTTTGTTTTCGAATTATTCTAATTAATAGTCTGCCAGCCCCGAAGTTTTAAAAGTGATTTCGACAGTGCTATAGCATTTGGATCCACGCCTATTGGGTCATGTAATACATCGTTGTAAAGCGTATGAGTAGAGTCCAACACGGGTGGTCATTGCTACCGCAAATGTCCCATTCCGAAAATATAAGTGAAATTAGGATACAGTGAAAAAAATTCATTTCTTTTTTTTTTGCAAAAAGATCATTTTTCTTACGGATACATTTGTCATTACGAATATTTAGGCGTGAACGGAGACCTTATACAACTATGTAATCTATATAATAGATTTACACTTTTCGATCCATATTTTCTAAATGGGACATTCACGGTAGCAATGACCACCTATGTTGGACTCATACGCTTTCCAACGATGTATCATACGACCCAATAGGCGTGGACCGAAATACTATAGTGCAGCCGTGATTTCACCCACTAAACATGAATATTAGTAGGTAAACAAAATATGTGTCAAATATTTTCGAAATCCCTAGTTGTATGGAAAATTTTGTCAAAATCGGGGTGCATCAGTTTATATTCCTCGTTAGGCTACATTCATAATTACCGGTATGCGGTGTGGTTCGCCTAACGTGACCATCTCAATTATTTTCATCATTAGTGGATCGATTAAATTTTTTTTTGTCACAGAGGATACAGACGTTTCAGAGGATCTTTGATGTGACGACATTAGATTTTTTCTGTTTTTTTTTAAAATAAGTTTTAAAGGCCACGTTCAATTTTTTTATGTGTAACCCTATAGTTTCTTTTTTCCTTTTTTTTTTTGTCTATTAGCTAGCAGGCATTGAGACAAATTCAACGACCACAATATAATACATTTTTTTATATATAAAATTTATACGTAAAAACATTAAACGTTATCTTAAAGACTTATTTAAACAAAGGACACAGGAAAAATCTAAGGATAGGTTGGAGATCCTTAGAAACTGTATCCTCTATGACAAACAAAATTTTTAGTGGTCTACTAATAATGAAAACAATTGAGATGAGCAGGTTAGGCGAACCACCCAGTATATTAAGTCATCCTATAACTTCGTGCCGAATTTTATAATTTAGATCAATATTTTCAACGAACCTTTAAATTTGATAAAGGAAAAAAGAAAGCGTAAGCGCTTTCTCATTCCACATTTTTTGTTTTTGTTAAGGCTATTATGTCGTCGCTGTAGAATTTTCATGGATTTTCATTAAAATATTTTTCACTTTCGGCACGAACTTATGGGATAACCGAATACACTACCGCTGATAAGTTTAATCTCGTAATGCGAAACTGCAATGTAACGTAATTCAATTCAATTCATTTCGCCGATGAAATTCCAATTCCGTTTATCAAATTCAAAGTGTTACATCGAACTCAACAGAGTGAAGTTATAATTCTCGTCTAATTCCGGCTTAATTCTTTTTCTACAGTTACCTTTCAGTTTCACTGATATTTTTTAACGAATGCTGTTAGAAGGATTCTCTACACTTCCTGTGTATCTCTGTTGTAAACGGTGTCGCAGTTTTTAACTGTAAGTAACAAATTACAAGTGTATCGTATAAATTGTGCAACAGTTCTTTTTCTAGAATGAAACGTTCTAAAATATGAAATCTAAGTCTAACAGATGCGATTAAACTTTCGAGCTGTAGTGTATATTTGCAAGCGATAAAGACCGTGTCGACACGTTCGCTGCCACCGAATATCGACAGCCCGCTGGACGATACACTATCGACCGCACATGCTGCGTCGGTGGCAGTGAACGTGTTAAATAGCTGAAATAAATTAGAAAAAAAAAAAAACGAAAGAAAAACGACGACTGTTTCAGAACGACATTTCGTCGAACGATGACGGTACTGGCCACAGTCGAGGCTACTTCCAACAAACGTAACAACACGAACGTGTACGACGACGTCGCCATTTTACCTGGATATAATGTCACCACGACAGCAAGCGGCGCGGCCAGCAAGACGAGCCACTTCGACACCGATTTGCATGGGAATGTTAACATTCTTCTAGGCGGGTGAGTAGCCTCTCATCGGCCTCTCGACGTGTCGATACTCAATATCGAACGGTCGATTCTCGATCGACCACGCGTCATTTCCGCGTACGTTTCGTTCGTGGCTTTCAGCGACTTTCTACCGTGACTTGCCTGAAGGAAACGTTATCGCGTCTTCGATATTTATTCGAGTGGAATTGGAGTGATAATATTTGTTTGGGGAATATCAGAAATCAGTATTTCGTTTGTGAGCCTTGTGTGCTTTGGTTTTGGTGAGGACACTTTTTAGATTAGACACGTTATTAATCTGCAAAGTAAATTTGTCATAGAAATAAGTTTCATGGAGTTGTAAGACACGGTTCAATTTTTTTTTTCTGAGAATTATTTTTTTTTTGAGAATCGAAAGATTCATTTAGAGAGTAATTATTTCGAATTGTTCCCTTTTCAAACTGACTGTTAGTTTTTCGAATTTAATTCGTTCATTTTTATAGCCACTTTTGTGTTCTTTAGTTTAGCGAAGGCAACTTTTATCGATTGAATATTATTAATCGATGAAATAATTTGTAATATAAATAACTTCCATGGAACTGTAAGGCAAGTTTCGTTTTTTCTGAAAGATAATTATTTCGATTCCTTCTTAACAATTAAAAAATTCATTTAGACATTAATTTTCCAAACTGATCGTTATTTTCTCCAACCTGTTTCTCATAACCATCCTGCGCTATAAACGACTGCGAAGACCTTCCCTCCAGGTACTTTTATTTTGAAACGCTTCATTAATTGTATCGACCCGACGTGTTGCGTAATAACGGGCGACGTAAATACGCTTTATTTAAAATTTAAATATCGTCCGTACGTTAACATAAGAGGATATAAAGAAGCTTCTACCTAGCCTGGAGGATCAAGAATCTACCAGCAGAAATTTGCATAGTCGCCTTCTTTTTTTTTTTGCCCGATATTTAAATTGGGAGCAACGTTAATCACCGTGCAGCGTCTCCTTGCTTAATTAAAGTCCACGGAACTTTCTTGCCGCCACGAGCCTCAGAGCAAAGAAAAGATAACATCCGGTAAGAATGGCCTAGCCTCCTTTCTATGTCATAGAACGTATTTACCGAGTAAACCACTAGATCAGTGTTTCTCAAACTCGATTAGCATAAGGAGCGGGACTTCGGCCGTTTTAGCTGAAGTTTTCACGCTTCACAACTAACAAGAATAATTCATAGACGGGCACTCTTTCTTCTTTTTTGAGAAACTGCAGCCGCGTGAAATTTTCAGATTGAGAAACTTCAGAAAATCTTCAGAAAATCGTGGAATAATTTACCGTAGAGCAAGGGTAGAGATATTTTCAGTAGACAGACAAATATTTACCGAAGTAAAGTAAACACGTTCTTTTTAAACGGATAGTATAGGTAAATATAGGTTAGGTGTCTCTAAGGGATACATTTCCGGTGGAAATTTAACATACACTTTGGTAATTTTTTAGTTTAAAATGAAATTTTTGAAAGTCGACCCTTTTTACATGTGTCACTTCAAATGTTGAAGTTATATCTTAAGAAATGGAACTTTTCTCCACGGAAGACGGAAATAAAGACATATTTGGATTTTCACTTCGGTTACGAGATGTAGACAATTCAGCATGCGTTGAATATGTAAAATCAGTGAGCGTCAATTTTTGCACTAGGAAACGAAATTTTCTCACGCAATATTCAAAAAAACGAAACTCAACATGCACAAAATTCTCGTTTCAATTGTTTAAAATCAAATCATCATGCATCATGTTCGGAAATGAAGGAACGAAACCTCGATTCCATCTTCGGTGAAATGAAACATATTTCATGCATTATGAAATTCACAGACGAATGATTTTCAGTACAATTTTCAAACAACTAAAATCTCCAGGTAACAAACTTAGAATGAAAAAAAAGGAAACGAAACATCACAAACCTTCGAACACCACTGAAAACAAAAGAAAGTTCGTAACGAACTTTTATCATGGATTAAACAAACGTCAGGTGAAGCATTTTTTCGCAAGAAACAGAGATTGTAGCCGCAATAATCGTCGAGACGGCTGTATTACGGTAATCTTGAACTCTGGGTTAGTCTGGTGAGGTCTAGCAAACTCAATGCCATCATTTTCATTCCGTTATTTCTTCAATTGTAAAAAGAACGCGTCAAATGAATTTTAATCTCACCTTGTCAATTTTATTAGGTTGGTGCATATGAAACTTTAGATACATTGTGTTTCTTCAAAAAATAATGTATTTAATCAAAATAATTTCCACACGATTCTATACACTTTTTCCAACGATTAACCAGTTTCACTATTCCACATTTTTAAAAATCGTGAGGATAATTTATTTGTTAAAAAACTGTTCAGATGTTTGAAGAAATGGTAATCTGCTGGGAAAAGATCGAGTGAATAGTGAAGGACGTGGCAAAATTTCATATTCCTTACCCTCGATTGTTTTCAATAATTTTTCTCAAAATGATATCATTCTAGGCAACCTAATATTATTCTTAAGAAAAATTCAATTTCTTCTATTCTCAAATGATTTTTTTATTATTCATTACACTTGTACTACAGGAAATTCCTGTTTTCTTGACTATGGTGTACAAAAATTTACGATCAAACATTTAATATATGGCACCGACACGCCAATTTCACCTGTTTCATCTACACCAACGCAATAAATTCCTTTTATCCTGAAATTCATCAATGAGATTTCAGTGGTTTAGGACTTTGAAGCAATGCAAAGAGAAAATAAAAGTTCTAAAATCACCAGACTAACGTTGGGCTTTAACCCATAACGACAGACATCTGTCTTTAAGCCATTACTACCACAAACCTATAGTCTCTCAGACTATTTGGCAATTTTGTTTTTTAACCCCTTAAACGTTATGGTTGATCATTGAAAGAGCAATTTACAGCGACACGAATTTTTCACAGGTAGCGTAGATACAATTCTTTTAAATATTCAACCCCCTATAACCCGATTTTTCTTCGTTCATGAGAAGAAAAATTGTTGTTAATTAGAACTTTTCGTTTTAATAGGAGAAAGAAGAATTAATAGTTATTGCAAAAAAAATTGTAATAGTACAATAATATGATACAATAATACAACAGTAAACAAAATCATACTCGTAAAATATATAGACACATGGTACGTAACTTCCAAATAGCGTTATAGAAGGTTAAAAGAATTGTACATAAGAAAAATGATAACACGATTATGAATATATTAGGTTGGTCCATAAGTTCGTGCTAATTATCGCTAATTATCCCTATCGGCTATGTTATATACGTTATTCGATAGCTTGTTCTCTTTTTCTGTGGTATCGTGAATTTTTTGCTTCTGTCCAAATAACTATAGAGTGTCAGATTAACAAAAATGCGTATTTCCAACATATTTTACTTTATGAGTTCAATCGTGGTTCTAAAGTTGCTGAAGCTGCCCATAGCATTTATACTGTCTACGAAAGAAGACATGTTATTAACAGAACAGTATAAAAATAGGCAAGTTTGTCATAAATGATGAGTCATGTTCTACCGTTTTAATTCGATAAGGAGCGTTTAGAAGCTCTGCTTTATAATGACAATCAACTGGTGAATTAGTCGAGAAGATGCACTGCTCTCATCAAACAGTGCTCCGCCATTTAAAGACAATGGGAAAACTGCAAAATCTTAGTTCATACATGTCACATCATCTGAGCCAAGAGAACAAAAACCAGGAAAAACCGCACGAACTTATGGACCAACATAACATGAGGAATGAAACGTGGAAAAATTTATTCTTTTGTGAGGTATACGAATATGTCCGTCATTCTCGCCTGTGTATTGGCTTTGGTCATGACGCATACATACGACATAACCGCTCAAGGGGTTGAATCACTATGTTGTAAAAGTAAATCTAACATTATTATTTCATTTAATCATACATAGGTATATTTGTTTGTTAAAGTTTGTTAAAGTTTAAAATTCTCAACTGGATTGCGATAGTAAAATAAAAATTCAGACTCGTCTCTCGAAGACGAGTGGTCTGTAATTAGGGATTAAATACGCGTCGTGTTTTAACCCTTTTAATCCCATTTTCGGTAGATTCGATTCACGTATGAAGAATCTTTCCGATTAGCTGTGGAAAATTTCCTCGAAATACACTGCTCGTTAAGAAAAATTGCAGCACCTAGAAATTGAGGTTGCACAAATCTGCAAATCACATTCCCTTTGAATATTCCAAGCAATATAATACGTAAATTTCAGATTTGTGTGATTTCATTTTTCAAGTTTTGAGAATTTTTTCGGCGTGCAGTGTATTTCGGACAATCTGGAAACTAGAAATTTTTTTAATAAAACCTTAGATCCTCCTTAGTTCCTCCCGTGGATTTCTAATAACACACCGTAGTATTACGCCGGGAAGAAAAGGGTTAAACACCGGTTCGCCAAAGTGTCGAGCTCGAGGAGCAAAAATCGCCTCGACGAGCCGTGAAATCGCAGACTGGTACTTTTTTATTCGCGCGAAACGACGAGCACTATCGCCTATAAAAGACAGCCGTCAGGTTTCTAACTTTAAAATAAAAAAGCGGGTCGTTAGAGGCGGTTCAAGGGATGAGTGAAAGCGACATTGCATTTCTAACTCGCTGCAGACTATTGTCGAACTTTGGACGGTTGTTTCTGTTGCTCATTATTTTTTTTTGTCGTTTCTCTTAGGTTAGGTTAGGCAAATCAATTTCTGGCTGGTGGTTTTTTACTCACTTTTCTAGGAGGAATCGCTTCCTTGATGGGTGTACCATGATTTAGCGGATAGTTTCGTTTTCTGTCGCCTATAATATAGAGGGTAGTTCGTTTAACTCGATCATCTTTGCAGCAAATTCAAATTCAAGAATATGTTTGTTTTTTTAAGGTAACGCTCTATTTGAAAGTATTCTTCTTAATGGAGAAGAATTAGAATGAAAATTTCGAGGGTCGTCGAGCTAAATGGGACACATATATTCGTTTCCTGTCGTCGATAACGTAGAGGGTGATTCGTTTAACTCGATCATCTTAGTGGCAAGTTCAAATTCAAGAATATGGTTTTCTTAAGGTAATGCTGTTTTTAAAGAATCCGAATTATAATGAAAATTTCAAGGGTGGTCGAGTTAAATGGGACACGTTAACGTATTGATTAAACTTCGTCCAGGTATTGGTGTTCTTAGAAGATTGAGCGGAAAAGAGGTGTGTTCTTGTGTGCAGGCTGAGTCACTGCAAATTGGCTCGTTAAATAGGAGAAAAATGTTTCACAGAATTATCTTGCGTATATATCCTTTTCAGTTAACGTTATACAATAACCATTATATTAACACATTGTTAATGTGTTCTACAGTTGTTCGATAAATTTCCATCTTCGCTATCTCAGTTCAAATATCCTTCGAC